>NC_092231.1:46834304-46964304 GCF_036320965.1 Panulirus ornatus
TGACACCACATAACACCTGTGGGGAGTGAGACATGACACCACTAACACCTGTGGGAGTGGAGACATGACACCATAACACCTGTGGGGAGTGAGACATGACACACTAACACCTGTGGGGAGTGAGACATGACACCCTAACACCTTGTGGGTTGAGACATGACACCCTACACCTGTGAGGGAGTGAGCATGACACCATAACACCTGTGGGGAGTGAGACATGACACCACTAACACCTGTGGGGAGTGAGACATGACACCACTAACACCTGTGGGGAGTGAGACATGACACCACTAACACCTGTGGGGAGTGAGACATGACACCACTAACACCTGTGGGGAGTGAGACATGACACCACTAACACCTGTGGGGAGTGAGACATGACACCACTAACACCTGTGGGGAGTGAGACATGACACCACTAACACCTGTGGGGAGTGAGACATGACACCACTAACACCTGTGGGGAGTGAGACATGACACCACTAACACCTGTGGGGAGTGAGACATGACACCACTAACACCTGTGGGGAGTGAGACATGACACCACTAACACCTGTGGGGAGTGAGACATGACACCACTAACACCTGTGGGGAGTGAGACATGACACCACTAACACCTGTGGGGAGTGAGACATGACACCACTAACACCTGTGGGGAGTGAGACATGACACCACTAACACCTGTGGGGAGTGAGACATGACACCACTAACACCTGTGGGGAGTGAGACATGACACCACTAACACCTGTGGGGAGTGAGACATGACACCACTAACACCTGTGGGGAGTGAGACATGACACCACTAACACCTGTGGGGAGTGAGACATGACACCACTAACACCTGTGGGGAGTGAGACATGACACCACTAACACCTGTGGGGAGTGAGACATGACACCACTAACACCTGTGGGGAGTGAGACATGACACCACTAACACCTGTGGGGAGTGAGACATGACACCACTAACACCTGTGGGGAGTGAGACATGACACCACTAACACCTGTGGGGAGTGAGACATGACACCACTAACACCTGTGGGGAGTGAGACATGACACCACTAACACCTGTGGGGAGTGAGACATGACACCACTAACACCTGTGGGGAGTGAGACATGACACCACTAACACCTGTGGGGAGTGAGACATGACACCACTAACACCTGTGGGGAGTGAGACATGACACCACTAACACCTGTGGGGAGTGAGACATGACACCACTAACACCTGTGGGGAGTGAGACATGACACCACTAACACCTGTGGGGAGTGAACATGACACACTAACACTTGGGGAGAGACATACACCACTAACACTGTGGGGAGTGAGACTGACACACTAACACTGTGGGGATAGACATGACACACTAATATTGGGGAGGAGACATGACACCACAAACACCGTGGGAGTGAGAATGACACCACTAACACTGTGGGGAGTGAGACATGACACACTAACACTTGGGGTGAGACATGACACCACTAACACCTTGGGGAGTGAGCATGACACCTAACACCTGTGGGAGTAGAATGACACACTAACACCTGTGGGGAGTGAGACAACACCTAACACCTTGGGAGTGAGACATGACACCACTAACACCGTGGGGAGTGAGACATACACCTAACACCTGTGGGGAGTGAGACATGACAACTAAACCTTTTTTTTTTTTTTTTTTTTTTTTTTTTTTTTTTTTTTTTTTTTTTTTTTTTTTTTTTTTTTTTTTTTTTTTTTTTTTTTTTTTTTTTTTTTTTTTTTTTTTTTTTTTTTTTTTTTTTTTTTTTTTTTTTTTTTGGGGAGTGAGACATGACACCACTAACACCACCTTGGAGGCAACACACACCTGATGAAACACCACACCTGTGGAGGATACACATACCACTGACACCATAACACTGGGATTGAGAATACACCTAACCTTGGGTAGCAACTACCCGGGTGAGAATAACTACACTGGTGGACATCACCACTAACACCTGTGGATGACACCAACGAACACCTTGGATGAATGACACCACATCTGGAGTGAACTACACCACTACTGTGGTGGCTACCTACATTGGATGAAATGACACCATAACACCTGTGGGTACTCACACACTGTGGAGTGAGACAACCACTAACACTGGATGACAGACACAACACCTGGGGAGAGACATGACACCACTAACACTGGGGATGAAATACCCACTACACTGTGGTGAACAGCCACACCTTGGTGAATGACACCCACTTGGTGACTGACACACTAACCGTGAGTGACAGCACAAACACTTAGAATACCACTACCTGTGTGATGAACATGACACCACTAACACTGTGGGATGAGAATGACACACTAACACCTGTGGGGAGTGAGACATGACACACTAACCCTGTGGGGATGAGACATACACCAAAACACTGTGTGAGTGAGACATGACCACTAACCTGGGGGATGGACATGACACCCTAACACCTTTGGGTGAGACATGACACCCTAACACTGTGGAGTGAGACATACACCATAACACCTGTGGGGGGGACTGAACCACACACTGTGGTGAGACATGACACCAAAACTGGGGAGAACATGACACCACTACACCTTGGGGAGTGAACATGACACACTAACACCTGTGGGAGTGAACATGAACCACTAACACCTGTGGGGAGTGAACTGCACACACACCTGTGGGAGTGAAGAACCACTAACACCTGTGGGATGGACATGACACCCTAACACCTGGAGGACAGACCACTGACACTGTACTAACACCTGTGGGGAGTGAGACATGACACCACTAACACCTGTGGGGAGTGAGACATGACACCACTAACACCTGTGGGGAGTGAGACATGACACCACTAACACCTGTGGGGAGTGAGACATGACACCACTAACACCTGTGGGGAGTGAGACATGACACCACTAACACCTGTGGGGAGTGAGACATGACACCACTAACACCTGTGGGGAGTGAGACATGACACCACTAACACCTGTGGGGAGTGAGACATGACACCACTAACACCTGTGGGGAGTGAGACATGACACCACTAACACCTGTGGGGAGTGAGACATGACACCACTAACACCTGTGGGGAGTGAGACATGACACCACTAACACCTGTGGGGAGTGAGACATGACACCACTAACACCTGTGGGGAGTGAGACATGACACCACTAACACCTGTGGGGAGTGAGACATGACACCACTAACACCTGTGGGGAGTGAGACATGACACCACTAACACCTGTGGGGAGTGAGACATGACACCACTAACACCTGTGGGGAGTGAGACATGACACCACTAACACCTGTGGGGAGTGAGACATGACACCACTAACACCTGTGGGGAGTGAGACATGACACCACTAACACCTGTGGGGAGTGAGACATGACACCACTAACACCTGTGGGGAGTGAGACATGACACCACTAACACCTGTGGGGAGTGAGACATGACACCACTAACACCTGTGGGGAGTGAGACATGACACCACTAACACCTGTGGGGAGTGAGACATGACACCACTAACACCTGTGGGGAGTGAGACATGACACCACTAACACCTGTGGGGAGTGAGACATGACACCACTAACACCTGTGGGGAGTGAGACATGACACCACTAACACCTGTGGGGAGTGAGACATGACACCACTAACACCTGTGGGGAGTGAGACATGACACCACTAACACCTGTGGGGAGTGAGACATGACACCACTAACACCTGTGGGGAGTGAGACATGACACCACTAACACCTGTGGGGAGTGAGACATGACACCACTAACACCTGTGGGGAGTGAGACATGACACCACTAACACCTGTGGGGAGTGAGACATGACACCACTAACACCTGTGGGGAGTGAGACATGACACCACTAACACCTGTGGGGAGTGAGACATGACACCACTAACACCTGTGGGGAGTGAGACATGACACCACTAACACCTGTGGGGAGTGAGACATGACACCACTAACACCTGTGGGGAGTGAGACATGACACCACTAACACCTGTGGGGAGTGAGACATGACACCACTAACACCTGTGGGGAGTGAGACATGACACCACTAACACCTGTGGGGAGTGAGACATGACACCACTAACACCTGTGGGGAGTGAGACATGACACCACTAACACCTGTGGGGAGTGAGACATGACACCACTAACACCTGTGGGGAGTGAGACATGACACCACTAACACCTGTGGGGAGTGAGACATGACACCACTAACACCTGTGGGGAGTGAGACATGACACCACTAACACCTGTGGGGAGTGAGACATGACACCACTAACACCTGTGGGGAGTGAGACATGACACCACTAACACCTGTGGGGAGTGAGACATGACACCACTAACACCTGTGGGGAGTGAGACATGACACCACTAACACCTGTGGGGAGTGAGACATGACACCACTAACACCTGTGGGGAGTGAGACATGACACCACTAACACCTGTGGGGAGTGAGACATGACACCACTAACACCTGTGGGGAGTGAGACATGACACCACTAACACCTGTGGGGAGTGAGACATGACACCACTAACACCTGTGGGGAGTGAGACATGACACCACTAACACCTGTGGGGAGTGAGACATGACACCACTAACACCTGTGGGGAGTGAGACATGACACCACTAACACCTGTGGGGAGTGAGACATGACACCACTAACACCTGTGGGGAGTGAGACATGACACCACTAACACCTGTGGGGAGTGAGACATGACACCACTAACACCTGTGGGGAGTGAGACATGACACCACTAACACCTGTGGGGAGTGAGACATGACACCACTAACACCTGTGGGGAGTGAGACATGACACCACTAACACCTGTGGGGAGTGAGACATGACACCACTAACACCTGTGGGGAGTGAGACATGACACCACTAACACCTGTGGGGAGTGAGACATGACACCACTAACACCTGTGGGGAGTGAGACATGACACCACTAACACCTGTGGGGAGTGAGACATGACACCACTAACACCTGTGGGGAGTGAGACATGACACCACTAACACCTGTGGGGAGTGAGACATGACACCACTAACACCTGTGGGGAGTGAGACATGACACCACTAACACCTGTGGGGAGTGAGACATGACACCACTAACACCTGTGGGGAGTGAGACATGACACCACTAACACCTGTGGGGAGTGAGACATGACACCACTAACACCTGTGGGGAGTGAGACATGACACCACTAACACCTGTGGGGAGTGAGACATGACACCACTAACACCTGTGGGGAGTGAGACATGACACCACTAACACCTGTGGGAGTGAGACATGACACCACTAACACCTGTGGGGAGTGAGACATGACACCACTAACACCTGTGGGGAGTGAGACATGACACCACTAACACCTGTGGGGAGTGAGACATGACACCACTAACACCTGTGGGGAGTGAGACATGACACCACTAACACCTGTGGGGAGTGAGACATGACACCACTAACACCTGTGGGGAGTGAGACATGACACCACTAACACCTGTGGGGAGTGAGACATGACACACTAACACCTGTGGGGAGTGAGACATGACACCACTAACACCTGTGGGGAGTGAGACATGACACCACTAACACCTGTGGGGAGTGAGACATGACACCACTAACACCTGTGGGGAGTGAGACATGACACCACTAACACCTGTGGGGAGTGAGACATGACACCACTAACACCTGTGGGGAGTGAGACATGACACCACTAACACCTGTGGGGAGTGAGACATGACACCACTAACACCTGTGGGGAGTGAGACATGACACCACTAACACCTGTGGGGAGTGAGACATGACACCACTAACACCTGTGGGGAGTGAGACATGACACCACTAACACCTGTGGGGAGTGAGACATGACACCACTAACACCTGTGGGGAGTGAGACATGACACCACTAACACCTGTGGGGAGTGAGACATGACACCACTAACACCTGTGGGGAGTGAGACATGACACCACTAACACCTGTGGGGAGTGAGACATGACACCACTAACACCTGTGGGGAGTGAGACATGACACCACTAACACCTGTGGGGAGTGAGACATGACACCACTAACACCTGTGGGGAGTGAGACATGACACCACTAACACCTGTGGGGAGTGAGACATGACACCACTAACACCTGTGGGGAGTGAGACATGACACCACTAACACCTGTGGGGAGTGAGACATGACACCACTAACACCTGTGGGGAGTGAGACATGACACCACTAACACCTGTGGGGAGTGAGACATGACACCACTAACACCTGTGGGGAGTGAGACATGACACCACTAACACCTGTGGGGAGTGAGACATGACACCACTAACACCTGTGGGGAGTGAGACATGACACCACTAACACCTGTGGGGAGTGAGACATGACACCACTAACACCTGTGGGGAGTGAGACATGACACCACTAACACCTGTGGGGAGTGAGACATGACACCACTAACACCTGTGGGGAGTGAGACATGACACCACTAACACCTGTGGGGAGTGAGACATGACACCACTAACACCTGTGGGGAGTGAGACATGACACCACTAACACCTGTGGGGAGTGAGACATGACACCACTAACACCTGTGGGGAGTGAGACATGACACCACTAACACCTGTGGGGAGTGAGACATGACACCACTAACACCTGTGGGGAGTGAGACATGACACCACTAACACCTGTGGGGAGTGAGACATGACACCACTAACACCTGTGGGGAGTGAGACATGACACCACTAACACCTGTGGGGAGTGAGACATGACACCACTAACACCTGTGGGGAGTGAGACATGACACCACTAACACCTGTGGGGAGTGAGACATGACACCACTAACACCTGTGGGGAGTGAGACATGACACCACTAACACCTGTGGGGAGTGAGACATGACACCACTAACACCTGTGGGGAGTGAGACATGACACCACTAACACCTGTGGGAGTGAGACATGACACCACTAACACCTGTGGGGAGTGAGACATGACACCACTAACACCTGTGGGGAGTGAGACATGACACCACTAACACCTGTGGGGAGTGAGACATGACACCACTAACACCTGTGGGGAGTGAGACATGACACCACTAACACCTGTGGGGAGTGAGACATGACACCACTAACACCTGTGGGGAGTGAGACATGACACCACTAACACCTGTGGGGAGTGAGACATGACACCACTAACACCTGTGGGGAGTGAGACATGACACCACTAACACCTGTGGGGAGTGAGACATGACACACTAACACCTGTGGGGAGTGAGACATGACACCACTAACACCTGTGGGGAGTGAGACATGACACCACTAACACCTGTGGGGAGTGAGACATGACACCACTAACACCTGTGGGGAGTGAGACATGACACCAACACCTGTGGGGAGTGAGACATGACACCACTAACACCTGTGGGGAGTGAGACATGACACCACTAACACCTGTGGGGAGTGAGACATGACACCACTAACACCTGTGGGGAGTGAGACATGACACCACTAACACCTGTGGGGAGTGAGACATGACACCACTAACACCTGTGGGGAGTGAGACATGACACCACTAACACCTGTGGGGAGTGAGACATGACACCACTAACACCTGTGGGGAGTGAGACATGACACCACTAACACCTGTGGGGAGTGAGACATGACACCACTAACACCTGTGGGGAGTGAGACATGACACCACTAACACCTGTGGGGAGTGAGACATGACACCACTAACACCTGTGGGGAGTGAGACATGACACCACTAACACCTGTGGGGAGTGAGACATGACACCACTAACACCTGTGGGGAGTGAGACATGACACCACTAACACCTGTGGGGAGTGAGACATGACACCACTAACACCTGTGGGGAGTGAGACATGACACCACTAACACCTGTGGGGAGTGAGACATGACACCACTAACACCTGTGGGGAGTGAGACATGACACCACTAACACCTGTGGGGAGTGAGACATGACACCACTAACACCTGTGGGGAGTGAGACATGACACCACTAACACCTGTGGGGAGTGAGACATGACACCACTAACACCTGTGGGGAGTGAGACATGACACCACTAACACCTGTGGGGAGTGAGACATGACACCACTAACACCTGTGGGGAGTGAGACATGACACCACTAACACCTGTGGGGAGTGAGACATGACACCACTAACACCTGTGGGGAGTGAGACATGACACCACTAACACCTGTGGGGAGTGAGACATGACACCACTAACACCTGTGGGGAGTGAGACATGACACCACTAACACCTGTGGGGAGTGAGACATGACACCACTAACACCTGTGGGGAGTGAGACATGACACCACTAACACCTGTGGGGAGTGAGACATGACACCACTAACACCTGTGGGGAGTGAGACATGACACCACTAACACCTGTGGGGAGTGAGACATGACACCACTAACACCTGTGGGGAGTGAGACATGACACCACTAACACCTGTGGGGAGTGAGACATGACACCACTAACACCTGTGGGGAGTGAGACATGACACCACTAACACCTGTGGGGAGTGAGACATGACACCACTAACACCTGTGGGGAGTGAGACATGACACCACTAACACCTGTGGGGAGTGAGACATGACACCACTAACACCTGTGGGGAGTGAGACATGACACCACTAACACCTGTGGGGAGTGAGACATGACACCACTAACACCTGTGGGGAGTGAGACATGACACCACTAACACCTGTGGGGAGTGAGACATGACACCACTAACACCTGTGGGGAGTGAGACATGACACCACTAACACCTGTGGGGAGTGAGACATGACACCACTAACACCTGTGGGGAGTGAGACATGACACCACTAACACCTGTGGGGAGTGAGACATGACACCACTAACACCTGTGGGGAGTGAGACATGACACCACTAACACCTGTGGGGAGTGAGACATGACACCACTAACACCTGTGGGGAGTGAGACATGACACCACTAACACCTGTGGGGAGTGAGACATGACACCACTAACACCTGTGGGGAGTGAGACATGACACCACTAACACCTGTGGGGAGTGAGACATGACACCACTAACACCTGTGGGGAGTGAGACATGACACCACTAACACCTGTGGGGAGTGAGACATGACACCACTAACACCTGTGGGGAGTGAGACATGACACCACTAACACCTGTGGGGAGTGAGACATGACACCACTAACACCTGTGGGGAGTGAGACATGACACCACTAACACCTGTGGGGAGTGAGACATGACACCACTAACACCTGTGGGGAGTGAGACATGACACCACTAACACCTGTGGGGAGTGAGACATGACACCACTAACACCTGTGGGGAGTGAGACATGACACCACTAACACCTGTGGGGAGTGAGACATGACACCACTAACACCTGTGGGGAGTGAGACATGACACCACTAACACCTGTGGGGAGTGAGACATGACACCACTAACACCTGTGGGGAGTGAGACATGACACCACTAACACCTGTGGGGAGTGAGACATGACACCACTAACACCTGTGGGGAGTGAGACATGACACCACTAACACCTGTGGGGAGTGAGACATGACACCACTAACACCTGTGGGGAGTGAGACATGACACCACTAACACCTGTGGGGAGTGAGACATGACACCACTAACACCTGTGGGGAGTGAGACATGACACCACTAACACCTGTGGGGAGTGAGACATGACACCACTAACACCTGTGGGGAGTGAGACATGACACCACTAACACCTGTGGGGAGTGAGACATGACACCACTAACACCTGTGGGGAGTGAGACATGACACCACTAACACCTGTGGGGAGTGAGACATGACACCACTAACACCTGTGGGGAGTGAGACATGACACCACTAACACCTGTGGGGAGTGAGACATGACACCACTAACACCTGTGGGGAGTGAGACATGACACCACTAACACCTGTGGGGAGTGAGACATGACACCACTAACACCTGTGGGGAGTGAGACATGACACCACTAACACCTGTGGGGAGTGAGACATGACACCACTAACACCTGTGGGGAGTGAGACATGACACCACTAACACCTGTGGGGAGTGAGACATGACACCACTAACACCTGTGGGGAGTGAGACATGACACCACTAACACCTGTGGGGAGTGAGACATGACACCACTAACACCTGTGGGGAGTGAGACATGACACCACTAACACCTGTGGGGAGTGAGACATGACACCACTAACACCTGTGGGGAGTGAGACATGACACCACTAACACCTGTGGGGAGTGAGACATGACACCACTAACACCTGTGGGGAGTGAGACATGACACCACTAACACCTGTGGGGAGTGAGACATGACACCACTAACACCTGTGGGGAGTGAGACATGACACCACTAACACCTGTGGGGAGTGAGACATGACACCACTAACACCTGTGGGGAGTGAGACATGACACCACTAACACCTGTGGGGAGTGAGACATGACACCACTAACACCTGTGGGGAGTGAGACATGACACCACTAACACCTGTGGGGAGTGAGACATGACACCACTAACACCTGTGGGGAGTGAGACATGACACCACTAACACCTGTGGGGAGTGAGACATGACACCACTAACACCTGTGGGGAGTGAGACATGACACCACTAACACCTGTGGGGAGTGAGACATGACACCACTAACACCTGTGGGGAGTGAGACATGACACCACTAACACCTGTGGGGAGTGAGACATGACACCACTAACACCTGTGGGGAGTGAGACATGACACCACTAACACCTGTGGGGAGTGAGACATGACACCACTAACACCTGTGGGGAGTGAGACATGACACCACTAACACCTGTGGGGAGTGAGACATGACACCACTAACACCTGTGGGGAGTGAGACATGACACCACTAACACCTGTGGGGAGTGAGACATGACACCACTAACACCTGTGGGGAGTGAGACATGACACCACTAACACCTGTGGGGAGTGAGACATGACACCACTAACACCTGTGGGGAGTGAGACATGACACCACTAACACCTGTGGGGAGTGAGACATGACACCACTAACACCTGTGGGGAGTGAGACATGACACCACTAACACCTGTGGGGAGTGAGACATGACACCACTAACACCTGTGGGGAGTGAGACATGACACCACTAACACCTGTGGGGAGTGAGACATGACACCACTAACACCTGTGGGGAGTGAGACATGACACCACTAACACCTGTGGGGAGTGAGACATGACACCACTAACACCTGTGGGGAGTGAGACATGACACCACTAACACCTGTGGGGAGTGAGACATGACACCACTAACACCTGTGGGGAGTGAGACATGACACCACTAACACCTGTGGGGAGTGAGACATGACACCACTAACACCTGTGGGGAGTGAGACATGACACCACTAACACCTGTGGGGAGTGAGACATGACACCACTAACACCTGTGGGGAGTGAGACATGACACCACTAACACCTGTGGGGAGTGAGACATGACACCACTAACACCTGTGGGGAGTGAGACATGACACCACTAACACCTGTGGGGAGTGAGACATGACACCACTAACACCTGTGGGGAGTGAGACATGACACCACTAACACCTGTGGGGAGTGAGACATGACACCACTAACACCTGTGGGGAGTGAGACATGACACCACTAACACCTGTGGGGAGTGAGACATGACACCACTAACACCTGTGGGGAGTGAGACATGACACCACTAACACCTGTGGGGAGTGAGACATGACACCACTAACACCTGTGGGGAGTGAGACATGACACCACTAACACCTGTGGGGAGTGAGACATGACACCACTAACACCTGTGGGGAGTGAGACATGACACCACTAACACCTGTGGGGAGTGAGACATGACACCACTAACACCTGTGGGGAGTGAGACATGACACCACTAACACCTGTGGGGAGTGAGACATGACACCACTAACACCTGTGGGGAGTGAGACATGACACCACTAACACCTGTGGGGAGTGAGACATGACACCACTAACACCTGTGGGGAGTGAGACATGACACCACTAACACCTGTGGGGAGTGAGACATGACACCACTAACACCTGTGGGGAGTGAGACATGACACCACTAACACCTGTGGGGAGTGAGACATGACACCACTAACACCTGTGGGGAGTGAGACATGACACCACTAACACCTGTGGGGAGTGAGACATGACACCACTAACACCTGTGGGGAGTGAGACATGACACCACTAACACCTGTGGGGAGTGAGACATGACACCACTAACACCTGTGGGGAGTGAGACATGACACCACTAACACCTGTGGGGAGTGAGACATGACACCACTAACACCTGTGGGGAGTGAGACATGACACCACTAACACCTGTGGGGAGTGAGACATGACACCACTAACACCTGTGGGGAGTGAGACATGACACCACTAACACCTGTGGGGAGTGAGACATGACACCACTAACACCTGTGGGGAGTGAGACATGACACCACTAACACCTGTGGGGAGTGAGACATGACACCACTAACACCTGTGGGGAGTGAGACATGACACCACTAACACCTGTGGGGAGTGAGACATGACACCACTAACACCTGTGGGGAGTGAGACATGACACCACTAACACCTGTGGGGAGTGAGACATGACACCACTAACACCTGTGGGGAGTGAGACATGACACCACTAACACCTGTGGGGAGTGAGACATGACACCACTAACACCTGTGGGGAGTGAGACATGACACCACTAACACCTGTGGGGAGTGAGACATGACACCACTAACACCTGTGGGGAGTGAGACATGACACCACTAACACCTGTGGGGAGTGAGACATGACACCACTAACACCTGTGGGGAGTGAGACATGACACCACTAACACCTGTGGGGAGTGAGACATGACACCACTAACACCTGTGGGGAGTGAGACATGACACCACTAACACCTGTGGGGAGTGAGACATGACACCACTAACACCTGTGGGGAGTGAGACATGACACCACTAACACCTGTGGGGAGTGAGACATGACACCACTAACACCTGTGGGGAGTGAGACATGACACCACTAACACCTGTGGGGAGTGAGACATGACACCACTAACACCTGTGGGGAGTGAGACATGACACCACTAACACCTGTGGGGAGTGAGACATGACACCACTAACACCTGTGGGGAGTGAGACATGACACCACTAACACCTGTGGGGAGTGAGACATGACACCACTAACACCTGTGGGGAGTGAGACATGACACCACTAACACCTGTGGGGAGTGAGACATGACACCACTAACACCTGTGGGGAGTGAGACATGACACCACTAACACCTGTGGGGAGTGAGACATGACACCACTAACACCTGTGGGGAGTGAGACATGACACCACTAACACCTGTGGGGAGTGAGACATGACACCACTAACACCTGTGGGGAGTGAGACATGACACCACTAACACCTGTGGGGAGTGAGACATGACACCACTAACACCTGTGGGGAGTGAGACATGACACCACTAACACCTGTGGGGAGTGAGACATGACACCACTAACACCTGTGGGGAGTGAGACATGACACCACTAACACCTGTGGGGAGTGAGACATGACACCACTAACACCTGTGGGGAGTGAGACATGACACCACTAACACCTGTGGGGAGTGAGACATGACACCACTAACACCTGTGGGGAGTGAGACATGACACCACTAACACCTGTGGGGAGTGAGACATGACACCACTAACACCTGTGGGGAGTGAGACATGACACCACTAACACCTGTGGGGAGTGAGACATGACACCACTAACACCTGTGGGGAGTGAGACATGACACCACTAACACCTGTGGGGAGTGAGACATGACACCACTAACACCTGTGGGGAGTGAGACATGACACCACTAACACCTGTGGGGAGTGAGACATGACACCACTAACACCTGTGGGGAGTGAGACATGACACCACTAACACCTGTGGGGAGTGAGACATGACACCACTAACACCTGTGGGGAGTGAGACATGACACCACTAACACCTGTGGGGAGTGAGACATGACACCACTAACACCTGTGGGGAGTGAGACATGACACCACTAACACCTGTGGGGAGTGAGACATGACACCACTAACACCTGTGGGGAGTGAGACATGACACCACTAACACCTGTGGGGAGTGAGACATGACACCACTAACACCTGTGGGGAGTGAGACATGACACCACTAACACCTGTGGGGAGTGAGACATGACACCACTAACACCTGTGGGGAGTGAGACATGACACCACTAACACCTGTGGGGAGTGAGACATGACACCACTAACACCTGTGGGGAGTGAGACATGACACCACTAACACCTGTGGGGAGTGAGACATGACACCACTAACACCTGTGGGGAGTGAGACATGACACCACTAACACCTGTGGGGAGTGAGACATGACACCACTAACACCTGTGGGGAGTGAGACATGACACCACTAACACCTGTGGGGAGTGAGACATGACACCACTAACACCTGTGGGGAGTGAGACATGACACCACTAACACCTGTGGGGAGTGAGACATGACACCACTAACACCTGTGGGGAGTGAGACATGACACCACTAACACCTGTGGGGAGTGAGACATGACACCACTAACACCTGTGGGGAGTGAGACATGACACCACTAACACCTGTGGGGAGTGAGACATGACACCACTAACACCTGTGGGGAGTGAGACATGACACCACTAACACCTGTGGGGAGTGAGACATGACACCACTAACACCTGTGGGGAGTGAGACATGACACCACTAACACCTGTGGGGAGTGAGACATGACACCACTAACACCTGTGGGGAGTGAGACATGACACCACTAACACCTGTGGGGAGTGAGACATGACACCACTAACACCTGTGGGAGTGAGACATGACACCACTAACACCTGTGGGGAGTGAGACATGACACCACTAACACCTGTGGGGAGTGAGACATGACACCACTAACACCTGTGGGGAGTGAGACATGACACCACTAACACCTGTGGGGAGTGAGACATGACACCACTAACACCTGTGGGGAGTGAGACATGACACCACTAACACCTGTGGGGAGTGAGACATGACACCACTAACACCTGTGGGGAGTGAGACATGACACCACTAACACCTGTGGGGAGTGAGACATGACACCACTAACACCTGTGGGGAGTGAGACATGACACCACTAACACCTGTGGGGAGTGAGACATGACACCACTAACACCTGTGGGGAGTGAGACATGACACCACTAACACCTGTGGGGAGTGAGACATGACACCACTAACACCTGTGGGGAGTGAGACATGACACCACTAACACCTGTGGGGAGTGAGACATGACACCACTAACACCTGTGGGGAGTGAGACATGACACCACTAACACCTGTGGGGAGTGAGACATGACACCACTAACACCTGTGGGGAGTGAGACATGACACCACTAACACCTGTGGGGAGTGAGACATGACACCACTAACACCTGTGGGAGTGAGACATGACACCACTAACACCTGTGGGGAGTGAGACATGACACCACTAACACCCTGGGGGGTGAGACATGACATCACTAACACCTGTGGGGAGTGAGACCTGACACCACTAACACCTGTGGGGAGTGAGACATGACACCACTAACACCTGTGGAGGAGTGAGACATGACACCACTAACACCTGTGAGGATTGAGACATGACACCACTAACACCTGTGGGGAGTGAGACATGACACCACTAACACCTGTGGGGAGTGAGACATGACACCACTAACACTTGGGGAGTGAGTCTTAACACCACTAACACCTGTGGGGATTGAGACATGACACACTAACACCTGTGGGGGAGTGAGACATGACACACTAACACCTGTGGGGAGTGAGACATGACACACTAACACCTGTGGGGAGTGAGACATGACACCACGTAACACCTGTGGGGAGTGAGGACATGACACCATTAACACCTGTGGGATTGATACATGACACCGCTAAAACCTGTGGGGAGTGAGACATGACACCACTAACACCTGTGGGGAGTGAGACATGACACCACTAACACCTGTGGGGAGTGAGACATGACACCACTAACACCTGTGGGGAGTGAGACATGACACCACTAACACCTGTGGGGAGTGAGACATGACACCACTAACACCTGTGGGGAGTGAGACATGACACCACTAACACCTGTGGGGAGTGAGACATGACACCACTAACACCTGTGGGGAGTGAGACATGACACCACTAACACCTGTGGGGAGTGAGACATGACACCACTAACACCTGTGGGGAGTGAGACATGACACCACTAACACCTGTGGGGAGTGAGACATGACACCACTAACACCTGTGGGGAGTGAGACATGACACCACTAACACCTGTGGGGAGTGAGACATGACACCACTAACACCTGTGGGGAGTGAGACATGACACCACTAACACCTGTGGGGAGTGAGACATGACACCACTAACACCTGTGGGGAGTGAGACATGACACCACTAACACCTGTGGGGAGTGAGACATGACACCACTAACACCTGTGGGGAGTGAGACATGACACCACTAACACCTGTGGGGAGTGAGACATGACACCACTAACACCTGTGGGGAGTGAGACATGACACCACTAACACCTGTGGGGAGTGAGACATGACACCACTAACACCTGTGGGGAGTGAGACATGACACCACTAACACCTGTGGGGAGTGAGACATGACACCACTAACACCTGTGGGGAGTGAGACATGACACCACTAACACCTGTGGGGAGTGAGACATGACACCACTAACACCTGTGGGGAGTGAGACATGACACCACTAACACCTGTGGGGAGTGAGACATGACACCACTAACACCTGTGGGGAGTGAGACATGACACCACTAACACCTGTGGGGAGTGAGACATGACACCACTAACACCTGTGGGGAGTGAGACATGACACCACTAACACCTGTGGGGAGTGAGACATGACACCACTAACACCTGTGGGGAGTGAGACATGACACCACTAACACCTGTGGGGAGTGAGACATGACACCACTAACACCTGTGGGAGTGAGACATGACACCACTAACACCTGTGGGGAGTGAGACATGACACCACTAACACCTGTGGGGAGTGAGACATGACACCACTAACACCTGTGGGGAGTGAGACATGACACCACTAACACCTGTGGGGAGTGAGACATGACACCACTAACACCTGTGGGGAGTGAGACATGACACCACTAACACCTGTGGGGAGTGAGACATGACACCACTAACACCTGTGGGGAGTGAGACATGACACCACTAACACCTGTGGGGAGTGAGACATGACACCACTAACACCTGTGGGGAGTGAGACATGACACCACTAACACCTGTGGGGAGTGAGACATGACACCACTAACACCTGTGGGGAGTGAGACATGACACCACTAACACCTGTGGGGAGTGAGACATGACACCACTAACACCTGTGGGGAGTGAGACATGACACCACTAACACCTGTGGGGAGTGAGACATGACACCACTAACACCTGTGGGGAGTGAGACATGACACCACTAACACCTGTGGGGAGTGAGACATGACACCACTAACACCTGTGGGGAGTGAGACATGACACCACTAACACCTGTGGGGAGTGAGACATGACACCACTAACACCTGTGGGGAGTGAGACATGACACCACTAACACCTGTGGGGAGTGAGACATGACACCACTAACACCTGTGGGGAGTGAGACATGACACCACTAACACCTGTGGGGAGTGAGACATGACACCACTAACACCTGTGGGGAGTGAGACATGACACCACTAACACCTGTGGGGAGTGAGACATGACACCACTAACACCTGTGGGGAGTGAGACATGACACCACTAACACCTGTGGGGAGTGAGACATGACACCACTAACACCTGTGGGGAGTGAGACATGACACCACTAACACCTGTGGGGAGTGAGACATGACACCACTAACACCTGTGGGGAGTGAGACATGACACCACTAACACCTGTGGGGAGTGAGACATGACACCACTAACACCTGTGGGGAGTGAGACATGACACCACTAACACCTGTGGGGAGTGAGACATGACACCACTAACACCTGTGGGGAGTGAGACATGACACCACTAACACCTGTGGGGAGTGAGACATGACACCACTAACACCTGTGGGGAGTGAGACATGACACCACTAACACCTGTGGGGAGTGAGACATGACACCACTAACACCTGTGGGGAGTGAGACATGACACCACTAACACCTGTGGGGAGTGAGACATGACACCACTAACACCTGTGGGGAGTGAGACATGACACCACTAACACCTGTGGGGAGTGAGACATGACACCACTAACACCTGTGGGGAGTGAGACATGACACCACTAACACCTGTGGGGAGTGAGACATGACACCACTAACACCTGTGGGGAGTGAGACATGACACCACTAACACCTGTGGGAGTGAGACATGACACCACTAACACCTGTGGGGAGTGAGACATGACACCACTAACACCTGTGGGGAGTGAGACATGACACCACTAACACCTGTGGGGAGTGAGACATGACACCACTAACACCTGTGGGGAGTGAGACATGACACCACTAACACCTGTGGGGAGTGAGACATGACACCACTAACACCTGTGGGGAGTGAGACATGACACCACTAACACCTGTGGGGAGTGAGACATGACACCACTAACACCTGTGGGGAGTGAGACATGACACCACTAACACCTGTGGGGAGTGAGACATGACACCACTAACACCTGTGGGGAGTGAGACATGACACCACTAACACCTGTGGGGAGTGAGACATGACACCACTAACACCTGTGGGGAGTGAGACATGACACCACTAACACCTGTGGGGAGTGAGACATGACACCACTAACACCTGTGGGGAGTGAGACATGACACCACTAACACCTGTGGGGAGTGAGACATGACACCACTAACACCTGTGGGGAGTGAGACATGACACCACTAACACCTGTGGGGAGTGAGACATGACACCACTAACACCTGTGGGGAGTGAGACATGACACCACTAACACCTGTGGGGAGTGAGACATGACACCACTAACACCTGTGGGGAGTGAGACATGACACCACTAACACCTGTGGGGAGTGAGACATGACACCACTAACACCTGTGGGGAGTGAGACATGACACCACTAACACCTGTGGGGAGTGAGACATGACACCACTAACACCTGTGGGGAGTGAGACATGACACCACTAACACCTGTGGGGAGTGAGACATGACACCACTAACACCTGTGGGGAGTGAGACATGACACCACTAACACCTGTGGGGAGTGAGACATGACACCACTAACACCTGTGGGGAGTGAGACATGACACCACTAACACCTGTGGGGAGTGAGACATGACACCACTAACACCTGTGGGGAGTGAGACATGACACCACTAACACCTGTGGGGAGTGAGACATGACACCACTAACACCTGTGGGGAGTGAGACATGACACCACTAACACCTGTGGGGAGTGAGACATGACACCACTAACACCTGTGGGGAGTGAGACATGACACCACTAACACCTGTGGGGAGTGAGACATGACACCACTAACACCTGTGGGGAGTGAGACATGACACCACTAACACCTGTGGGGAGTGAGACATGACACCACTAACACCTGTGGGGAGTGAGACATGACACCACTAACACCTGTGGGGAGTGAGACATGACACCACTAACACCTGTGGGGAGTGAGACATGACACCACTAACACCTGTGGGGAGTGAGACATGACACCACTAACACCTGTGGGGAGTGAGACATGACACCACTAACACCTGTGGGGAGTGAGACATGACACCACTAACACCTGTGGGGAGTGAGACGTGTGTAATGCACTGCAGATATGACCATTAATAACATTGTGTTACGCTACGTCTGGCTGCGGTGACCCAACCTTAACTGACCACCACTTTGACCTTCCAACAGATCCTCACCCCCCACCCCACCCCCCACCCCCCCTCTCTTTCCCCTCGTTCATATTCTTAATACATTTGACATTTTGTATTGTATATCTCAGTATTGTTGAGGCTCAGCTAAGTGGTCATTAATTTCTCCTTGTATCTTGTGAACAATGAAAATCATGTCAGTATATAAGACGTAGTATGTACACTACATCACAAAATCATGTCAGTATATAAGACGTAGTATGTACACTACATCACAAAATCATGTCAGTATATAAGACGTAGTATGTACGCTAGATCACAAAAGTATCGGTGTACAATATGAGTGAAACATTTGGCACTACAGTACGAAACTCACTGAAATATTAGTGTCTGTCGTAGCACATGTTGGTAGCCCTGATGTCGGAAGTTGCCATATATCGCCAACTACCGATATCCCCTTGTTAACATATGTTTATATAAACACACATTGGTCATACACATTGGTCATTTATCGTGGGAGACCAGTGGGTCACGTGATTCACATTGGTGACGTATACAGGCCTATCTTTGTGTGCCGATAATGTGATCAACGGATGACGTCATGTGCTTATTACCCACACACACACACACACACACACACACACACACACACACACATCATGGATCTAATTACGTGACCAAACAGCTCATGTGTCACGTTAATACACATCACCTGTGTATTGCAATGTATGATAATTATGTATGGTTGGTCGCTGACTGGCCATCATTACAATATGATTGTTAGGTAAAATCGTATACTCTATTACGCTCATGTAATTTAATACTATGTTTACAATATATTTTGTCATATGTTCAGGGAAACCAAAGTAAGACCTGCTTCACATCTTCATTAATATATGAACAACGAGTATATCCTGGCGTTGTGCTAACAACACACCATCATCCAGCCTCAGGCATGGCTGACGTCACCATGTTCTCTAGGGCGGCGTCGGCTGTGCCACGTCTCTACACCACCGGCGATGACAGCAGCAGCAGCACGGGTCCGTCCGGGGTCGTTGTAGGTGTGGCAACATACAGTAGCCACACATCATTAACCCATCTATAGTCGTGGTGGATGAGTCTGAAGGTTTAATTATCGTGACCTGGCAAAGAACCGGTGCGTCCGGTAGGTTGCCAGGGCACGATAATTAATCCTTCAGACTCGTCCACTGTAACAGTATATGTGAGTGAAGTGTGTATGTCAAACATACCACATCATGATGGAGGTTTTATTGATCATTAACGTTTGTGTAGGTGTTGCTGAATCATGTCAATATGTTAAACTAGTAACGGCGTGTGACATATATAAAGTAGAAACCTAACAAGGTTGCAGATAGTCACTATGTTGTGGGATAAGGTATTTCCTTCAATTTATTTGACGTTCAGTTACGTTGCGGTAGTGAGGCATTCTCCAACCTACAGACAACACCAATCTATGGATATGGATGCAGCTGAGGCACATATTGTTAGGAATAGGCAGCCACGAGAGAGAGAGAGAGAGAGAGAGAGAGAGAGAGAGAGAGAGAGAGAGAGAGAGAGAGAGAGAGAGAGAGAGAGAGAGAGAGAGAGAGAGAGAGAGAGAGAGAGAAGCCTTGTGTTAGGCCCAATATAATGTGTTTGTGGATGACCATCTGAGGGGAACGTATTTTCGTCACCATAGACGACACGTTGCCAGAAATCAGCAGGTTTATCCTCCTAGTGGACCACCTCCTCCATCCTCTCCTCCATATTACGCTCCTCGTTAGGGTCCGTCTGGCCTGCCACCCACACACCTACCCTCCCACCGCCCACCCCGGGTTGTGTCATGCTTCACTGTACACCTGGGTCAGTGTGTATGTTGACACCAGGTGTGCCTGAACCTTCGGCAATGGTATTAGCTATGGCCTAGTAAAACACACACACACACACACACACACACACACACACACACATAAACACACAACAGATAGTTAATGGTTACAATGTGTACTTCATGGTAGTATCCACACCAGCATACAGTATTTTACCATTATGCAATCTTATCTAATAAAACGATCTACATATTTCACCATCATATAACCATATATGATAATAACATACTCTCTCAACATTATCTACATATTTCACCACTATATTTTGTCATATATTATAATTTGTCTGTGTATCCAGCGTTAGCGAGGTAGCGCGAGGAAATAGACGAAAGAATGGCCCAACCCACCCACATACACATGTATATATATATATACACGTCCACACACGCACATATACGTACCTATACATTTCAACGTATACCTATATATACATACACAGATATATACATATTTACAAATGTACATAATTCATACTTGCTGCCTTTATTCACTCCCGTCGCCAACCCGCCACACATAAGACGACAACCCCCCCCCCTCCCCCCCGCACGCACGCAAGGTAGCGCTAGGAAATAACAACGAAGGACCCATTCGTTCACACTCAGTCTCTAGCTGTCATGTATAATGCACCGAAACCACAGCTCCCTTTCCACATCCAGGCCCCACAAAACTTTCCATGGTTTACCTCAGACGCTTTACATGCCCTGGCTCCATCCGTTAACGGCATGTCGACTCCGGTATACCACATCGTTCATGTTCACTCTATTTCTTGCACGCCTTTCACCCTCCTGCATGCTCAGGCCCCGATCGCTCAAAATCTTTTTCACTCCATCCTTCCACCTCCAATTTGGTCTGTCACTTCTCGTTCCTCCATCTCTGACAGATATTTCCTCTTTGATTTTGATTCTGATGATTTTTTTTGAGAAGTTTATAAAAACCAGACTTTACCAGCAAGTCCAACAATTTACCGATCGCTTTCAGTTCGCTTATACGAGAAATCGAGGTGTAGAGGATGTAACTCTGTGCTTTATTGATTTCATTCTCGAGCATATGAACAGATCTAATATTACTGATATACAACATTTTGTAAATTTTTCTAGTGCTTTTAACGCCATTCAGCCTCATATAATGATACAAAAACTTAATAACATGAGTGTCAGTTCTAACTAAATTCTCTGGATTAATGTTTCTCTAACAGGAAGGCCTCAAAATTTTAAACTTCTTACATGAAAAATTGTATATCATGATAACAAACACAGGTGGAGCACAGAAGTGGATGGTGTGGTCAGCCAGTATTCTAGTGAGTGTTGGTTTCATGTTGCCCAGGTGGAGCACAGAGGTGGATGGTGTGATTAGCCAGTATACTAGTAAGTGTTGGTGTCATGTTGGCCAGGTGGAGCACAGAGGTGGATGGTGTGGTCAGCCAGGATACTAGTGAGTGTTGGTGTCATGTTGGCCAGTTGGAGCACAGAGGTGGATGGCGTGGTCAGCCAGTATGTTAGTGAGTATTGGTGTCATGTTGGCCAGTTGGAGCACAGAGGTGGATGGCGTGGTCAGCCAGTATGTTAGTGAGTATTGGTGTCATGTTGGCCAGGTGGAGCACAGAGGTGGATGGCGTGGTCAGCCAGAATGCTAGTGAGTGTTGATGTCATGCTGGATAGGTGGAGCACAGAGGTGGATGGCGTGGTCAGCCAGTATGCTAGTGAGTGTTGGTGTCATGTTGGCCAGGTGGAGCACAGAGGTGGATGGTGTGGTCAGCCAGTATTCTAGTGAGTGTTGGTGTCATGTTGCCAAGTTATGTATGCAGATGATTCCGTTTTCCTAAGTCAATGTACAAATAATGATGATGTGTATCCGGAAGTTGAACTTTTTAGGTTATGATGTAATGATAATGACCTTGACCTTGAACTGAATGTTCAGAAAACAAAACAAATGATTGTAAATCACATAGCTTACCAGTGGCTCAGGTACATTTATCTGTTAGTGGTGAACTTGTAGAATCTGTGAAGAAATGTAATTACTTGATCATGACTTTTCTTTCAATAGAAATATGGAGGAACTGTACAAAAAGGTAATTTCTAGAATGTATTTTGTTACGAAGCTTAGCAACCTTAAGATTAACGCTAAAATCATGGATTTACTTTATACAGCTTTCATACAGTCAGTAATCTCATTATCATTCACATGTTGGTACGCAAACTGTAATTCAGATCAAAACATAAATTGACAAAAGTTATCAAGATCTATATCAAATTAGGGCTACCAGTACACTACCAGAAATATCCAAAAAATGTTAGTGAGGCAATGAATTACCGACGATGAAAAGATATTCTGTATAGGATTTCGAAGGCAGGGAAGAAAATAGACCCAGATGAGCCAGTGTCCGGGCGCGGCCACTCCTCCATATTGTTTTCCCGGTAGCCACTTGGGCAGCGCTACTGTGCTTCGACTCCCTATTGGAGGACCGCTGCTGCTCCTGATTCATGATTGGTCCTCCGCTGACCAGTGGTTACTGTGATTGGTACTCCGCGGACCACTGGTTACTGTGATTGGTCCTCCGCGGACCAGTGGTTACTGTGATTGGTCCTCCGCGGACCAGTGGTTACCGTGATAGGTCCTCCGCGGACCAGTGGTTACTGTGATTGGTCCTCCGCGGACCAGTGGTTACTGTGATACGTTCCCGCAGTATAATGATTAAGGCCGCAGTTGCCCGTACTGTCTTACCTAACATAAACCTTCCTGGTACATGTATAATGGACACATATATAACAGGTTATCATTTTATGTTTTGTCTGGACAGAAATCTTTATAAACTTCCAAAACGGAAAGAGAAACAAAAATGTCAAAACATAAATGTATCTAGTCACGTGTATATCTATATTTCTACATCTAGATGAAACAGACGAATGTGTTACATATTTTGAAATGTTACTCAGGACTGAACATCTGTTGTATATTGATAGATCTTAATAAGTGGGAACAGTTAAGGTCAGAACTGGTAAAAGAGCGTTTCCCTTATTTACCGTGTTTTTGGCTTAGCTCTTTAGCTTAGTGAAGCATTCCCCCATTTCCTCCCCTAAATGTTATGTGTGTTTATTTTCTGTTTACTCTTCACTTTTCGCGTTTACAGGCCAGTGAGTGTTGACTGGTGTTTCCGTTGTTGCTGGAGCATTGGTACATCTCACGAAGGCTGGTGGGACACAATTGTGCGACCATGTGGGAGGTGACAGCAGGAGAACTCCACCCAGCCTGGTACGTCCAGCCGGCCCTACTGTGAGGCGCTTGTCTGTCTGATCAGTTGCCTCGTATATTGTCTAAGAGAAGATGTAATGTGTTACAAGTACCTTTTGTGTGGGGTGGTACCACACGCCACCCCAGAATCTGGGGTCTAATCCCACGGTATGGACTCTAGTAAGCCAACCCACGCTGGACATTAAGTCCATAAATGCAGAATTTGTTATATTAGATGTGACCGGTTCAGCGCTTCTCTCAACCCCTTCCCCATCAAAAAAGTGATCAATGGCCAGCCAGGCTGGTGATGTTGAGATAGTAAGGAGACTGGCTAGTGGTGACCTTCTTGTTAAAGTTAAGTCATCAAATCAAGATGCAGGCTTACTTAAGGTGAGAAAATTTCATGTTTACGATGTTGTGGCTTCCATTCCGGTGACCATCAACTCATGCAGTGGAGTAATCTTGTGTCATGATGTCATGGGCATGAGTGAGGACGACATAGTAAATGAACTTACACACGAGGAAGTGATTTCTGCTAGATTTATCACAACACTTATTGACGGCCAGCCACGTACAACCCACCTAATCACTCTAACTTTCGTAATTCCAAATTGCCAAAGGATATTGCCGTATGTTAAGTTAAGGTAACTGTGAGACCTTACATACCAAACCCCTTATGATGCTTTAAATGTCAAAGGTTTGGTCATGGTGAAAAGTCTTGTAATCGTTCATCTCGATGTGGAAAGTGTGGCAGCGAGGACCATGTTGCTGACCATTGTACAGCCAAGGTGGTACTGTGCGTTAACTATGGGGGGAAGCAACCACCCAAGCTCGTACCGAGAATGTCCTCGGTACAAGTTTGAGGAGGAAGTCTAGGCAGTTAAGGCAAAGGAAAACATTTCATATGGTGAAGCAAGGAAGAGGGTGAAGGGGACTCACCAGACTCCCAAACCCAATGAGTCCTATGCTATGGCATTGAATGTAAGCTGGTCATGGTCACAATTACCACACAGAAAATGCGAACCGCTGAACCACGACCCACCACTCCAGACGAACCTTTAACGAAGCAGACCGACACTGACGCTGACCCTGAGGACAATACTGACAAAGATTCATACTCAGAAGCCACCTGTTCTATTACACCGAAAAACATAAAAGAGGACTAGACAAATTTGGTTAAACTTTCAAAAGAAACTATGTCTCACGTCATCGTTCCTATGGCTCCAGCGAGGAGGTCTTCCTTCATGATGAAGTCTTCCTCGGTGGAATCATTGGACGACAATACCGTCTCCACTATCAGGAGCCGATCCCGTTCCCCTGGGGGCTCGCCCTAGTCCAAAAAAAGGTTCACAAATCTGGCCGGCTAAAGAAATCTTAAAACAACGCCTTCAGTATCATTCAGTGGAATTGTAGAGGTCTTAGGAATAAGCAAGGACAATTATCACTGTTGCTTGCATAATATAGGCCATCCGTTATTTGTCTACAAGAGACCAATCTGAACAACACAGTCGAGGAATGTGCTGTTTTAGATAACTATCACCCGTATAGAAGAGATGAAGATCATGTGGTAGCCATTTATGTACAACTAAGCTTACCCCATACAGAAGTCACTCTAAATTCTACTCTGGAAGCTGTCGGATGTAGAGTAAAATTTGTTAATACGTACCTGGCCATTTGTTCAATTTATTTTCTCGGTTCCAATGCACTTGGTGATGATGAGTTTACTTCACTTTTTAGTCAATTACCCCACAAAAACTCATTCATGGAGACTTCAACGATCATCATCATCAATGGGAAGCATACAGGCAGACTGTCGTGGGGAAACAAATGGTAAATCATATCGTCACTTCTAATCTTTCTCTTCTGAACGATGGTAGTGGACCTCGTGTAGATGATCGGACAGGAAACATTTCAGCCATCGACCTATCTTTGTCATCCCCAGATATACTAAATGACATCACATGGGGTACTTATGATGACTCCGCGGAAAGTGGCAACTTCCCAATCTCTCTCTCTTATACATGCGACAATATCATCAGACAATCTCCAATGAGATTTAATCATAAGAAAGCATATTGGGGATCATCCTCAAGACAAGCAGTCCTAGATACGCTCGGAGATGACATTGACTCAAAGGTCAATATTGTGACTAATACCATCCTCAGGGCTGCTGAGGCCTTTATTCCTAAGATCCCTACAATATCCACAAAGTATAGAGTTCCTTGGTGGACACCAGATTGCCGAAATGCACTGCGTGAGCGCAATAGGAGATATGGGATTTTCGACAGAGCCCCTAGATAACTACTTCATTGCATATAAACAAGCGAGGGCTCAGGCAGTAAAAACAATAAGACAAGCCAAAAGAGACTCCTGGCGTGGTTATGTTTCAACTCTTAATAAGGACACACCCAGCAGTCAGGTCTGATCCACAAGAAAATGACAAGAACCTTCCATCCCCCAAATTACCACGCAAGACGGCACCATCGACGACCCAGATGACACAGTCAACGCTGTCGTCAGGAGATTCTCAGACATAAGTAGCTCGGCCAATTACGATCGACGGTTTTTACACCACAAACTTTAGGCCGAGCAAACAATGATTGACTTATCCACAAAAGATAAAAATATACCACATAATAGTACCTTTACCCTTAAGGAATTACTTCTTGTCCTGAAATCCTGTAAAGGTTCCAGCCATGGACCTAGCAGGATAACCTACGAGATGATTCAGCATCTTAGTCAAGCCAGGGAAAGAATGGTTTCAGAAGTGGTAGAGGATGTGTGGATCAGGTGTTTGCTTTGAAGAATGTATGTGAGAAATACTTAGAAAAGCAAATGGATTTGTATGTAGCATTTATGGATCTGGAGAAGGCATATGATAGAGTTGATAGAGATGCTCTGTGGAAGGTATTAAGAATATATGGTGTGGGAGGCAAGTTGTTAGAAGCAGTGAAAAGTTTTTATCGAGGATGTAAGGCATGTGTACGTGTAGGAAGAGAGGAAAGTGATTGGTTCTCAGTGAATGTAGGTTTGCGGCAGGGGTGTGTGATGTCTCCATGGTTGTTTAATTTGTTTATGGATGGGGTTGTTAGGGAGGTAAATGCAAGAGTCCTGGAAAGAGGGGCAAGTATGAAGTCTGTTGGGGATGAGAGAGCTTGGGAAGTGAGTCAGTTGTTGTTCGCTGATGATACAGCGCTGGTGGCTGATTCATGTGAGAAACTGCAGAAGCTGGTGACTGAGTTTGGTAAAGTGTGTGGAAGAAGAAAGTTAAGAGTAAATGTGAATAAGAGCAAGGTTATTAGGTACAGTAGGGGTGAGGGTCAAGTCAATTGGGAGGTGTGTTTGAATGGAGAAAAACTGGAGGAAGTGAAGTGTTTTAGATATCTGGGAGTGGATCTGTCAGCGGATGGAACCATGGAAGCGGAAGTGGATCATAGGGTGGGGGAGGGGGCGAAAATTTTGGGAGCCTTGAAAAATGTGTGGAAGTCGAGAACATTATCTCGGAAAGCAAAAATGGGTATGTTTGAAGGAATAGTGGTTCCAACAATGTTGTATGGTTGCGAGGCGTGGGCTATGGATAGAGTTGTGCGCAGGAGGATGGATGTGCTGGAAATGAGATGTTTGAGGACAATGTGTGGTGTGAGGTGGTTTGATCGAGTAAGTAACGTAAGGGTAAGAGAGATGTGTGGAAATAAAAAGAGCGTGGTTGAGAGAGCAGAAGAGGGTGTTTTGAAGTGGTTTGGGGACATGGAGAGAATGAGTGAGGAAAGATTGACCAAGAGGATATATGTGTCGGAGGTGGAGGGAACGAGGAGAAGAGGGAGACCAAATTGGAGGTGGAAAGATGGAGTGAAAAAGATTTTGTGTGATCGGGGCCTGAACATGCAGGAGGGTGAAAGGAGGGCAAGGAATAGAGTGAATTGGAGCGATGTGGTATACAGGGGTTGACGTGCTGTCAGTGGATTGAATCAAGGCATGTGAAGCGTCTGGGGTAAACCATGGAAGGCTGTGTAGGTATGTATATTTGCGTGTGTGGACGTATGTACATGTGTATGGGGGGGGGGGGTTGGGCCATTTCTTTCGTCTGTTTCCTTGCGCTACCTCGCAAACGCGGGAGACAGCGACAAAGTATGAAAAAAAAAAAAAAAAAAAAAAAATTTTTTTAGAATCACAGAATTTATTAGATAATCAACAGTGTGCCTTCCGTAAATACAGAAGCACAATGGATCATTTGATAGATCTAGAACACAATTTTTCAGACACTTTTAGAAAGATTTATTTAATTGCAGTTTCCTTAGATTTGGAAAAAGCCTTTGACATGGCATGGCGCAACGGAATCTTAAACAAACTTTATGCTATTGGTTTAAGGGTTGTTTACCTATTTTTGGTTAAAACTTTTCACATGACAGAACATTTGCTGTCAAGATCGCTGCATCTTACGTAATCTCGGACACATTTGTCCAAGAGAATGGGGTGCCACAAGGCAGCGTTCTGAGCCCAGCATTATCTAATATTATAATTAATGATGTTCTGTCTCCAGCTTCCGTCCCTCGACTCACTTTTGCTGATGATTGTGCAGTATTGCACTCCTCGCCTAATGCGCAGAGTTCGGCTGAACGGGTTCAAATTACACTTGAGTCCGTTCATCGTTGGGCACTACAGTGGGGATTTAAATTTTTGCCAGCTAAAAGTTTCGCGTTTGTTTTTACCCATAGAAATAAAATCCCAAATTTGTAGCTAAAATTAGACAACAACCAGATTCCTGTCTGCAACAACGTAAGAGTTCTTGGATTAAACTTTGACCGAAGATTTAATTGGAAAAAGCATGTAAATCATTTGATTATAAATTGTAACAAAAGGTTAAATATACTTAAGTATCTCTCAGATTCATTTTGTGAAGCCGACAGGAAAACTAGACTATGGCTTTCAAGTGTATGCCTCGGCGAGCGACTATACCCTAAGAAGGTTGGATGTGTTGCAGAACAAATGCCTTTGAATGTGTCTTGGAGCTCTTTAATGTACTAGAGTTCCACGATTGGAAGTTGAGGCAAATGTACCTCCTCTCTGACTGCATCGAGATGAATCAATGTTAAAGTGTGGTGTTCTGATGGTCAGAAGAAACACTACTGCCTTTCGCCTGGCACAACAATACGAACAGTTCGTCAATAGAGGCGCCAGGCCCCTGGCCCTCAGAAAACACTTCCTCAGTGAGAATTCTGGTCTAAAAGTGCGAGAAGTGGACACGCTGGTTAGAAATAAACTACCTTTTTGGGAGGAGTCCGGAATAAAAAACTAAGACCAACTGTCTCCCTTTGACGAAAAGGAACTCGCCGGAGGGTGAGGTACACCAGCGATTCCGATACGTCATTATATGTCCACTTCTACACAGATGGTTCCAAGACAGATGAATGTTTGGGTGCAAGTGTGTGGTAGAACGAATGTTCTCTTAGGTACAGGCAACAAACCATACACCTGTTTTCTGTGGGGAATGATTCATCATTATCAAGGACATAGACTGTAAGATTAATTCGATTCATATTAAATCAGTAACTTTAATCGATTCATTATCAGCTCTTAATGCTATATACTCTGGTTACACAGAGTCAAATGAAATTCAGGTGCCTGATCATTGCACCATTTACGGCAATGAACAGGCAGATCGGTTGGCTAAGTCGACCTGAAAACTCAAGGAAGTCGTTCCGATCCCTCGGGAGCTGGGGTCCTGCCTTTCCTTAGGAAAGAATTCAATATTTCTTCTGTGGCAAATTCGGTGGATCAGCTGCTTTTGTTCTGGGCTAGTTGTGTGGTGGGAGGAGCTATTTGCTCATTATGCTGCTGGCCTGGAGCAGGGGGTGGTTCGGCTTGCAGCTGATTCTGCTGTGGTGTCGAGCTGACGAATTGCCGGAGTGAAGTGCGGAAGTAAGTCATAGGGTCGGGAAGGGGGTGAAAGTTCTGGAAGCGTTAAAAAATGTGTGGAAGTCGAGAACGTTATCTTGGAAAGCAAAAATGGGTATGTTTGAAGGGATTGTGATTCCAACAATGTTATATGGTTGCGAGGCCTGGGCTACAGATAGAGTGGATGTGCTGGAAATGAGATGTTTGAGGACAATATGTGGTGTGAGGTGGTTTGATCAAGTAAGTAATGAAAGGGTAAGAGACATGTGTAGTAATAAAAAGAGTGTGGTTGAGAGAGCAGAAGAGGGTGTTTTGAAATGGTTTGGTCACATGGAGAGTATGAGTGAGGAAAGATTGACAAAGAGGATATATCTGTCAGAGGTGGAGACAACGAGGAGAACTGGGAGACCAAATTAGAGGTGGAAAGATGGAGTGAAAAAGATTTTGAGTGATCGGGGCCTGAACACGCAGGAGGATGAAAGGCATGCGAGGAATAGAGTGAATTGGAACGATGTGGTATCCCGGGGTCGACGTGCTGTCAGTTGAACCAGCGTCTGGGGTAAACCTAGGAAAGTTCTATGGGGCCTGTATGTGGAAAGGGAGCTGTGGTAACAGTGCATTATACATGACAGCTAGAGACTGAGTGTGAACGAATGTGGCCTTTGTTGTCTTTTCCTAGCCCTACCTCACGCACATGAGGGGGAGAGGGTTGTTATCTCATGTGTGGCAGGGTGGCGGAGGGGGATGAATAAGGGCAGACACATGGAATAACAACCCCTGCCCCCTCATGTGTGCGAGGTAACGCTAGGAAAAGACAACAAAGGCCCCATTCGTTCACACGCTGTCTCTAGCTGTCATGTAATAATGCACCGAAACCACAGCTCCCTTTCCACATCCAGACCCCACGGAACTTTCCAAGGTTTAGCCCAGACGCTTCACATGCCCTGGCTCAATACATTGACAGCACGTCCACCCCGGTATACCACATCGTTCCAATTCACTCTATTCCTTGCACGCCTTTCACCCTCCTGCATGTTTAGGCCAATATCACTCAAAATCTTTTTCACTCCATCTTTCTCCTCGTTCCCTCCTCTGACACATATATCCTCTTAGTCAATCTCTCCTCACTCATTCTCTCCATGTGACCAAACCATTTCAAAACACCCTCTTCTGCTCTCTCAACCACACTCTTTTTATTTCCACATATCTCTCTTACCCTTACATTACTTACTCGATCACACCACCTCACACCACATATTGTCCTAAAATATCTCATTTCCAGCACATCCACCCTCCTGCGCACAACTCTATCCATAGCCCACGCCTCGCAACCATACATCATTGTTGGAACCACTATTCCTTCAAACATACCCATTTTTGCTTTCCGAGATAATGTTCTCGACTTCCAAACATTCTTCAAAGCTCCCAGAATTTTCGACTCCTCCTCACCCTATGTTCCACTTCCGCTTCCATGGTTCCATCCGCTGCCAGATCCACTCCTAGATATCTAAAACACTTTACTTCCTCCAGTTTTTCTCCATTCAAACTTACCTCCCAATTGACTTGACCCTGAACCCTACTATACCTAATAACCTTGCTCTTATTCACATTTACTCTTAAATTTCTTCTTTCACACACTTTACCAAACTCAGTCACCAGCTTCTGCAGTTTCTCACATGAATCAGCCACCAACGCTGTATCATCAGCGAACAACAACTGACTCACTTCCCAAGTTCTCTCATCCACAACAGACTTCATACTTGCCCCTCTTTCCAAAACTCTTGCATTCACCTCCCTAACAACCCCATCCATAAACAAATCAAACAACCATGGAAACATCACACACCCCTACCGCAAACCTACATTCACTGAGAACCAATCACTTTCCTCTCTTCCTATACGTACACATAAAAACTTTTCACTCCTTCTAACAACTTGCCTCCCACACCGTATATTCTTAGTACCTTCCACAGAGCATCTCTATCAACTTTATCATATGCCTTCTCCAGATCCATAAATGCTACATACAAATCCATTTGCTTTTCTAAGTATTTCTCACATACATTCCTCAAAGCAAACTCCTGATCCACACATCCTTTACCACTTCTGAAACCACACTGCTCTTCCCCAATCTGATGCTCTGTATATGCCGTCACCCTGTCAATCAATACCCTCCCATATAATCTACTAGGAATACTCAACAAACTTATACCTCTGTAATTTGAGCACTCACTCTTATCCCCTTTGCCTTTGTACAATGGCACTATGCAAGCATTCCGCCAATCCTCAGGCACCTCACCATGAATCATACATACATTAAATAACTTTACCAACCAGTCAACAATACAGTTACCCCCTTTTTAATAAATTCCACTGCAATACCATCCAAACCTGCTGCCTTGCCGGCTTTCATCTTCCGCAAAGCTTTTAGTACCGCTTCTCTGTTTAACGAATCATTTTCCCTAACCCTCTCACTTTGCACACCACCTCCACCAAAACACCCTATATCTGCCACTCTATCATCAAACACATTCAACAAACCTTCAAAATACTCGCTCCATCTCCTTCTCACATCACCATTACTTGTTATCACCTCCCCATTAGCCCCCTTCACTGAAGTTCCCAATTCCTCCCTTGTCTTACGCACTCTATTTACCTTCTTCCAAAACATCTTTTTATTCTCCCTAAAATCTAATGATACTCTCACACCCCAACTTTCATTTGCCCTCTTTTTCACCTCTTGCACCTTTCTCTTGACCTCCTGCCTCTTTCTTTTATACATCTCCCACTCATTTGCATTTCTTCCCTGCAAAAATCGTCCAAATGCCTTTGTCTTCTCTTTCACTAATAATCTTACCTCTTCATCCCACCACTCAATACCTTTTCTGATCAACCCACCTCCCACACTTCTCATGCCACAAGCATCTTTTGCGCAAGCCAACGCTGCTTCTCTAAATACATCCCATTCCTCCCCCACTACCCTTACCTCCTTTGTTTTCACCTTTTTCGATTCTGAACTCAGTCTCTCCTGCTACTTCCTCACACAAGTCTCCTTCTCAAGCTCACTAACTATAACCACTCTCTTCACCCCAACATTCTTTCTTCTTTTCTGAAAACCCCCACAAATCTTCACCTTCGCCTCCACAAGATAATGATCAGACATCCCTCCAGTTGCACCTCTCAGTACATTAACATCCAAAAGTCTCTCTTTCGCGCGCCTATCAATTAACACGTAATCCAATAATGCTCTCTGGCCATCTCTTCTACTTACATACGTATACTTATGTATATCTCGCTTTCTAAACCAGGTATTTCCAATCACCAGTCCTTTTTCAGCATATAAATCTACAAGCTCTTCACCATTTCCATTTACAACACTGAACACCCAAGTATACCAATTCTTCCCTCAACTGCCACATTATTCACCTTTGCATTCAAATCACCCATCACTCTAACCCGGTCTTGTGCATCAAAACCACTAACACACTCATTCAGCTGCTCCCAAAACACTTGCCTCTCATGATCTTTCTTCTCATGCCCAGGTGCATATGCACCAATAATCACCCATCTCTCTCCATCAACTTTCAGTTTTACCCATATCAATTTAGAATTTACTTTCTTACATTCTACCACATACTCCCACAACTTCTGTTTCAGGATTAGTGCTACTCCTTCGCTTGCTCTTGTCCTCTCACTAATCCCTGACTTTACTCCCAAGACATTCCCAAATCACTCTTTCCCTTTACCCTTGAGCTTCGTTTCACTTGGAGCCAAAACATCCAGGTTCCTTTCCTCAAACATACTAACTATCTCTCCTTTTTTCACATCTTGGTTACATCCACACACATTTAGACACTCCAGTCTGAGCCCTCGAGGAGGATGAGCACTCCCCACGTGACTCCCTCTTCTGTTTCCCCTTTTAGAAAGTTAACATACAAGGAGGGGAGGGTTTCTGGCCCCCCGCTCCCATCCCCTTTCGTCGCCTTCTACGACACGTGAGGAATGCGTGGGAAGTATTCTTACTCCACTATCCCCAAGGATACATATATATATTTTCTGTGAGAAATGGTGCGGGATGTCGTTGTAGTGTCGTGACGTTTACATGTGAAAAGAATGCTGGCAACGACTTAATTGGTTCATCGTATGTCATGGTCGTAAAAGCTGGGTGCCCCAACCCAGCAGCCACTGGAACATCTTGCTCGACTCCTGTGCCTCAGGATCCATGGGCAAGTCGTAATCAGATTGGAGACACATATGCAGTGTTCGACCTTCCTCCAGCGTTGATCTTGCAGGATGCCAGACATCTTGATACCAGGTGTGTACACAACGTCTCAAACTCCTTTGACCTGAGGTTCCGCATGGTTGACGTGGCGGTCTTTGTGAACACAGCGGGAGCTCCAGAAGAAGGACTTTATATGACAACCTTCCCGCGCCATGAGGAAGAGACCTTACAACATCTCTACGTCGTGTAATCCTCAGCAGCTTGTTTAAGAAGCTTCTTCAGAACAACGGTGGAATGAGGGTCGCAATTACAATCCCGCTTCAGATGGTTATGCCTGGACGTTGGTGGCTTTAATGACCGTGACGGCCGGTCGTTAGGCATAGATTCTGGCTCAGAGACCAAACCACCGTGGCGTCCGACGCTTGCTCTCTACGGTATAGGAGTAGCCTTCAGAAGGGCTGGAACAGTTATTGACTACCTGCTGCCTCACTGTCCGTGGCCCCGGCCAGTCATCAAGAAAGCACCCTATCCCTGATGAAGTCATTCACAAAGCGAGCAAAACTGTACTCGCTGAGATACCCTTCACCTGAAGATCTTGAAAACCACTACCGTCCAGACTCAGGGGAGAAGCTCACTTTAGATTTGGACTGGAAGCTTTCATGTATGAGGATGGAGGCCGGGGAGGAAGACAGTGCACGGAACCGCTTCGGGTGAACATACTTGGACGTGGTGGTACAAGTAGTTGCACGGACTGTGATCCTCGCTTTGGTTACAAGAATGTTCTTCCGCAGACCAGTGATGCTACTACTTTTGTGAATTAAGAACCATTGCAACACAAACCTCGCCAGGTGGTAGAGTGACACGCAGTGTATCGAGACAGACTTCCCCAGAACTTTTTTAAAGGGAAAGTAAATGTTTATAGTTGTGTTACTAGAGTGATACTTTTCATACATGGTGCTCTGAAAAGAAAATAGTGAAATTGGAAAAGACTGTAGCTTAGACATTGAAGCTTATTCTTTCATTGATATGTGAACAAAGGGAGCATTTTTTTTTTTCAAAGTGATAGAGATGGAAAGCAAAAAGGTGTTTTTCATGAATGTACAGGAAAAGTTGAGGTCCAGATAAACTTTTGGTCTGTCAAGGCTTTATTATGGCGGATGACCAACTACCTACCCTCAGGTATCCAAGATATGGTTGCACTTTGTATAATGAAGACAATTGAGAAACATCATAAGCCAATATTCCAGTTTCATGATAAGAGAAGTGGACAAAGCAGTATGATACAGTGGTTAAATTGATGAAAACTACTATTGACGTTTGTGTAAATAAATTATACATTTCCCTTTTCCATAGCCAGAGATTGAACCATTAAGTGACATTCATTTTTCATTTCATTTCAAGCTAGAAGTTTCAGTTTTCTAAATTATATCTTACATTTTTCATATGTATATATATATATATATATATATATGTGTGTGTGTATGTGTGTGTGTATGTATGTATATATGTGTGTATATATATATATATATATATATATATATATATATATATATATATATATATATATATATATATATATATATATATATATATATATATATATATATATATATATATATATATATATATATATATATATATATATCTTTTTTCTTTCAAACTATTCGCCATTTCCCGCGTTAGCGAGGTAGGGTTAAGAACAGAGAACTGGGCCTTTGAGGGAATATCCTCACCTGGCCCCCTTCTCTGTTCCTTCTTTTGGAATAAAAAAAAAAAAAAAAAAAAAAAATAAATAAGAAAAATAGAGGGGAGGATTTCCAGCCCCCCGCTGTATTGTTGACTGGTTGGTAAGGTTATTTAATGTATGTATGACTCATGGTGAGGTGCCTGAGGATTGGCGGAATGCGTGCATAGTGCCATTGTACAAAGGCAAAGGGGATAAGAGTGAGTGCTCAAATTACAGAGGTATAAGTTTGTTGAGTATTCCTGGTAAATCATATGGGAGGGTATTGATTGAGAGGGTGAAGGCATGTACAGAGCATCAGATTGGGGAAGAGCAGTGTGGTTTCAGAAGTGGTAGAGGATGTGTGGATCAGGTGTTTGCTTTGAAGAATGTATGTGAGAAATACTTAGAAAAGCAAATGGATTTGTATGTAGCATTTATGGATCTGGAGAAGGCATATGATAGAGTTGATAGAGATGCTCTGTGGAAGGTATTAAGAATATATGGTGTGGGAGGAAAGTTGTTAGAAGCAGTGAAAAGTTTTTATCGAGGATGTAAGGCATGTGTACGTGTAGGAAGAGAGGAAAGTGATTAATTCTCAGTGAATGTAGGTTTGTAGCAGGGGTGTGTGATGTCTCCATGGTTGTTTAATTTGTTTATGGATGGGGTTGTTAGGGAGGTAAATGCAAGAGTTTTGGAAAGAGGGGCAAGTATGAAGTCTGTTGGGGATGAGAGAGCTTGGGAAGTGAGTCAGTTGTTGTTCGCTGATGATACAGCGCTGGTGGCTGATTCATGTGAGAAACTGCAGAAGCTGGTGACTGAGTTTGGAAAAGTGTGTGGAAGATGAAAGTTAAGAGTAAATGTGAATAAGAGCAAGGTTATTAGGTACAGTAGGGTTGAGGGTCAAGTCAATTGGGAGGTGAGTTTGAATGGAGAAAAACTGGAGGAAGTGAAGTGTTTTAGATATCTGGGAGTGGATCTGGCAGCGGATGGAACCATGGAAGCGCAAGTGGATCATAGGGTGGGGGAGGGGGCGAAAATCCTGGGGGCCTTGAAGAATGTGTGGAAGTCGAGAACATTATCTCGGAAAGCAAAAATGGGTATGTTTGAAGGAATAGTGGTTCCAACAATGTTGTATGGTTGCGAGGCGAGGGCTATGGATAGAGTTGTGCGCAGGAGGATGGATGTGCTGGAAATGAGATGTTTGAGGACAATGTGTGGTGTGAGGTGGTTTGATCGAGTGAGTAACGTAAGTGTAAGAGAGATGTGTGGAAATAAAAAGAGCGTGGTTGAGAGAGCAGAAGAGGGTGTTTTGAAGTGGTTTGGGCACATGGAGAGGATGAGTGAGGAAAGATTGACCAAGAGGATATATGTGTCGGAGGTGGAGGGAACAAGGAGAAGAGGGAGACCAAATTGGAGGTGGAAAGATGGAGTGAAAAAGATTTTGTGTGATCGGGGCCTGAACTTGCAGGAGGGTGAAAGGAGGGCAAGGAATAGAGTGAATTGGAGCGATGTGGTATACCGGGGTTGACGTGCTGTCAGTGGATTGAAGCAGGGCATGTGAAGCGTCTGGGGTAAACCATGGAAAGCTGTGTAGGTATGTATATTTGCGTGTGTGGACGTATGTATATACATGTGTATGGGGGGGGGTTGGGCCATTTCTTTCGTCTGTTTCCTTGCGCTACCTCGCAAACGCGGGAGACAGCGACAAAGTATAATAGATAATAAATATATATATATATATATATATATATATATATATATATATATATATATATATATATATATATATATATATATATATATATTATCCCTGGGATAGGGTAGAAAGAATACTTACCACGCATTCCTCACTTGTCGTAGAAGGCGACTAGAGGGGACGGGATGCGGGGGGCCAGAAATCCTCCCCTCCTTGTATTTTAACTTTCTAAAAATGGGAGACAGTAGGAGTTGAGGGAATAATTGGTATAAATGGGGTGTTCAGTGTTGTAAATGGAAATGGTGAAGAGCTTGTAGTTTATGTGCTGAAAAAGGACTGGTGATTGGGAATACCTGGTTTAATAAGCGAGATATACATAAGTATACGTATGTAAGTAGGAGAGATGGCCAGAGAACGTTATTGGATTACGTGTTAATTGACAGGAGCGCGAAAGAGAGACTTTTGGATGTTAATGTGCTGAGAGGTGGAACTGGAGGGATGTCTGATCATTATCTTGTGGAGGTTAAGGTGAAGATTTGTATGGGTTTTCAGAAAAGAAGAGTTAATGCTGGGATGAAGAGGGTGGTGAGAGTAAGTGAGCTTGGGAAGGAGACTTGTGTGAGGAAGTACCAGGAGAGACCGAGTACAGAATGGAAAAAGGTGAGAACAATGGAAGTAAGGGGAGTGGGGGATGAATGGGATGTATTTAGGGAATCAGTGATGTATTGCGCAAAAGATGCTTGTGGCATGAGAAGCGTGGGAGGTGGGTTGATTAGAAAGGGTAGTGAGTGGTGGGATGAATAAGTAAGATTATTAGTGAAAGAGAAGAGAGAGGTATTTGGGCGATTTTTGCAGGGAAAAAATGCAATTGAGTGGGAGATGTATAAAAGAAAGAGACAGGAGGTCAAGAGAAAGGTGCAAGAGGTGAAAAAGAGGGCAAATGAGAGTTGGGGTGAGAGAGTATCATTAAATTTTAGGGAGAATAAAAAGATGTTCTGGAATCAGGTAAATAAAGTACGTAAGACAAGGGAGCAAATGTGAACTTCAGTGAAGGGCGCTAATGGAGAGGTGATAACAAGTAGTGGTGATGTGAGAAGGAGATGGAGTGAGTATTTTGAAGGTTTGTTGAATGTGTTTGATGATAGAGTGACAGATGTAGGGTGTTTTGGTCGATGTGGTGTGGAAAGTGAGAGGGTTAGGGAAAATGATTTGGTAAACAGAAAAGAGGTAGTAAAAGCTTTGCGGAAGATGAAAGCCGGCAAAGCAGCAGGTTTGGATGGTATTGCAGTGGAATCTATTAAAAAAGGGGGTGACTGTATTGTTGACTGGTTGGTAAGGTTATTTCATGTATGTATGACTCATGGTGAGGTGCCTGAGGATTGGCGGAATGCGTACAAAGGCAAAGGGGATAAGAGTGAGTGCTCAAATTACAGAGGTATAAGTTTGTTGAGTATTCCAGGTAAATTATATGGGAGGGTATTGATTGAGAGGGTGAAGGCATGTACAGAGCATCAGATTGGGGAAGAGCAGTGTGGTTTCAGAAGTGGTAGAGGATGTGTGGATCAGGTGTTTGCTTTGAAGAATGTATGTGAGAAATATTTAGAAAAGCAAATGGGGTTCCAGAGTAGACAGATAAAAACCTGAGAAATGGATGTTGTTGTTGGTGTCAAGATTAATGTTATCATCAACACACAACCCCAGGACTCTTTATATGGCGCCTCCCCAGTTTGAACTGGGGTCTGGAAGACGTCGTAGGAGCGAGAAGGATCTCAAGCAGATTATACGATTTCTTTCTCTTCTTTAAAGATGATCCAACATGACGTCACTCGTTGCGTTACCACTTGTAGGTGGAGTGCTAGTAACTTACTTTGAATATTACTTTGTGACAAACAAAGTAGACTAGCTAATATGATATAGATATACTGCAGCTAACATTATAGATAGACCGAATTACGAACCATATATATAAACTACAAGGGTTGATATAGAGATGAAGCATATATAGATAAACTGTCTAAGGAAACAAACACTTGTAAATACATTTAGCCAGGATTAGCAGCACCAGTGAACTTGTAGATCTAGATTTTCTGCATGAAAACCCTTGATCATATATGTATAAAACACTTCATCATTATGTACGACAGAAGCCACTTCTAGGATATATATTGACCTGAGACCAATAAGCACGTGTCGGATAAACAAAACTTTCTACCGTTTGATTCAGTCATCAAAATGAGCATTAATAACAGAGCTATAAACGGCTTCGGTGGAGTACATTCAACAAATACGTATAAAAGACGTTTTTATGTTAGATAAAAGCCGTTTTTGGTAACAAATATATGAGATAGAAAAGGAGAAATTCAACTTGAAATTAGATATTTTGGTTAAGAAAGTAACAATTTCCACCATATAGTAGGTCTCCTGCTTTGGCATTTCTCTTAATTACCCAAAAGGAAAATATGTTCTGTGTTTTGTAAATATGTAGATGAATGAAGTTAACTCATCTTTTTCTGTACAGTTTACGAATCTTCCTTAAGGATATTGGTTTCTGAAAACCATTATATGGAAAATAATATACAAGGTTATTACAACCAAGATATAAAATTACACCTGAATATGTTTACTGAAATATAAAGCCCTAAGTGACAGTTTATCTATAAGAGAAATATGTCTAACTTGTCCAGAGACATACAATATATCAACACGTGTGTGTACGTATGCATACAATATATCAACACATGTGTGTACGTATGCATACAATATGTCAACACGTGTGTGTACGCATGCATACAATATATCAACACGTGTGTGTACGTATGTATACAATATATCAACATGTGTGTGTACGTATGTATACAATATATCAACACGTGTGTGTACGTTTGCATACAATATATCAACACGTGTGTGTACGTATGTTTACAATATATCAACACGTGTGTGTATGTATGCATACCATATATCAACACGTGTGTGTGCGTATGAGTGCAATATATCAACACGTGTGTTTACGTATGTATACAATATATCAACACGTGTGTGTACGTATGCATACATTATATCAACACATGTGTGTACATATGCATACAATACATCAACACGTGTGTTTACGTATGTACACAACATATCAACACTGTGTGTACGTATGTATACAATATATCAACACGTGTGTGTACGTATGTATACAATATATCAACACGTGTGTGTACGTATGTATACACTATATCAACACGTGTTTACGTATGTATACAATACATCAACACGTGTGTGTACGTATGTATACAATTTATCAACACGTGTGTGTACGTATGTATACATTATATCAACACGTGTGTGTGCGTATGTATACATTATATCAACACGTGTGTGTACGTATGTATACATTATATCAATAAGTGTGTGTACGTATTTTTTTTTTATTATACTTTGTCGCTGTCTCCCGCGTTTGCGAGGTAGCGCAAGGAAACAGACGAAAGAAATGGCCCCCCCCCCCCCCATACACATGTATATACATACGTCCACACACGCAAATATACATACCTACACAGCTTTCCATGGTTTACCCCAGACGCTTCACATGCCTTGATTCAATCCACTGACAGCACGTCAACCCCGGTATACCACATCGCTCCAATTCAGTCTATTCCTTGCCCTCCTTTCACCCTCCTGCATGTTCAGGCCCCGATCACACAAAATCTTTTTCACTCCATCTTTCCACCTCCAATTTGGTCTCCCTCTTCTCCTTGTTCCCTCCACCTCCGACACATATATCCTCTTGGTCAATCTTTCCTCACTCATCCTCTCCATGTGCCCAAACCACTTCAAAACACCCTCTTCTGCTCTCTCAACACGCTCTTTTTATTTCCACACATCTCTCTTACCCTTACGTTACTCACTCGATCAAACCACCTCACACCACACATTGTCCTCAAACATCTCATTTCCAGCACATCCATCCTCCTGCGCACAACTCTATCCATAGCCCTCGCCTCGCAACCATACAACATTGTTGGAACCACTATTCCTTCAAACATACCCATTTTTGCTTTCCGAGATAATGTTCTCGACTTCCACACATTCTTCAAGGCCCCCAGAATTTTCGCCCCCTCCCCCACCCTATGATCCACTTCCGCTTCCATGGTTCCATCCGCTGCCAGATCCACTCCCAGATATCGAAAACACTTCACTTCCTCCAGTTTTTCTCCATTCAATCTCACCTCCCAATTGACTTGACCCTCAACCCTACTGTACCTAATAACCTTGCTCTTATTCACATTTACTCTTAACTTTCTTCTTCCACACACTTTACCAAACTCAGTCACCAGCTTCTGCAGTTTCTCACATGAATCAGCCACCAGCGCTGTATCATCAGCGAACAACAACTGACTCACTTCCCAAGCTCTCTCATCCCCAACAGACTTCATACTTGCCCCTCTTTCCAAAACTCTTGCATTTACCTCCCTAATAACCCCATCCATAAACAAATTAAACAACCATGGAGACATCATACACCCCTGCCGCAAACATACATTCACTGAGAACCAATCACTTTCCTCTCTTCCTACACGTACACATGCCTTACATCCTCGATAAAAACTTTTCACTGCTTCTAACAACTTTCCTCCCACACCATATATTCTTAATACCTACCACAGAGCATCTCTATCAACTCTATCATATGCCTTCTCCAGATCCATAAATGCTACATACAAATCCATTTGCTTTTCTAAGTATTTCTCACATACATTCTTCAAAGCAAACACCTGATCCACACATCCTCTACCACTTCTGAAACCACACTGCTCTTCCCCAATCTGATGCTCTGTACATGCCTTCACCCTCTCAATCAATACCCTCCCATATAATTTACCAGGAATACTCAACAAACTTATACCTCTGTAATTTGAGCACTCACTCTTATCCCCTTTGCCTTTGTACAATGGCACTATGCACGCATTCCGCCAATCCTCAGGCACCTCACCATGAGTTATACATACATTAAATAACCTTACCAATCAGTCAACAATACAGTCACCCCCCTTTTTTAATAAATTCCACTACAATACCATCCAAACCTGCTGCCTTGCCGGCTTTCATCTTCCGCAAAGCTTTCACTACCTCTTCTCTGTTTACCAAATCATTTTCCCTAACCCTCTCACTTTGCACACCACCTCGACCAAAACACCCTATATCTGCCACTCTATCATCAAACACATTCAACAAACATTCAAAATACTCCTTCTCACATCACCACTACTTGTTATCACCTCCCCATTTGCGCCCTTCACTGAAGTTCCCATTTGCTCCCTTGTCTTACGCACTTTATTTACCTCCTTAAAGAACATCTTTTTATTTTCCCTAAAATTTAATGATTCTCTCTCACCCCAACTCTCATTTGCCCTTTTTTTCACCTCTTGCACCTTTCTCTTGACCTCCTGTCTCTTTCTTTTATACATCTCCCACTCAATTGCATTTTTTCCCTGCAAAAATCGTCCAAATGCCTCTCTCTTCTCTTTCACTAATAATCTTACTTCTTCATCCCACCACTCACTACCCTTTCTAATCAACCCACCTCCCACTCTTCTCATGCCACAAGCATCTTTTGCGCAATCCATCACTGATTCCCTAAATACATCCCATTCCTCCCCCACTCCCCTTACTTCCATTGTTCTCACCTTTTTCCATTCTGTACTCAGTCTCTCCTGGTACTTCCTCACACAGGTCTCCTTCTCAAGCTCACTTACTCTCACCATCCTCTTCACCCCAACATTCACTCTTCTTTTCTGAAAACCCATACTAATCTTCACCTTAGCCTCCACAAGATAATGATCAGACATCCCTCCAGTTGCACCTCTCAGCACATTAACATCCAAAAGTCTCTCTTTCGCACGCCTGTCAATTAACACGTAATCCAATAATGCTCTCTGGCCATCTCTCCTACTTACATAAGTATACTTATGTATATCTCGCTTTTTAAACCAGGTATTCCCAATCAACAGTCCTTTTTCAGCACATAAATCTACAAGCTCTTCACCATTTCCATTTACAACACTGAACACCCCATGTATACCAATTATTCCCTCAACTGCCACATTACTCACCTTTGCATTCAAATCACCCATCACTATAACCCGGTCTCGTGCATCAAAACCAATAACACACTCATTCAGCTGCTCCCAAAATCCTTGCCTCTCTTGATCTTTCTTCTCATGCCCAGGGGCATATGCACCAATAATCACCCACCTCTCTCCATCAACTTTCAGTTTTACCCATATTAATCGAGAATTTACTTTCTTACACTCTATCACATACTCCCACAACTCCTGTTTCAGGAGTATTGCTACTCCTTCCCTTGCTCTTGTCCTCTCACTAACCCCTGACTTTACTCCCCAGACATTCCCAAACCACTCTTCCCCTTTACCCTTGAGCTTCGTTTCACTCAGAGCCAAAACATCCAGGTTCCTTTCCTCAAACATACTACCTATCTCTCCTTTTTTCATATTTTGGTTACATACACACACATTTAGGCACCCCACTCTGAGCCTTGGAGGAGGATGAGCACTCCCCGCGTGACTCCTTCTTTTGTTTCCCATTTTAGAAAAATAATACAAGGAGGGGAGGATTTCTGGCCCCCCGCTCCCGTCCCCTCTAGTCGCTTTCTACGACACGCGTGTGTACGTATGTATATGTAAAGATGATAAAACATTCAATCTACGTTTCTGGTCTCCTTATCAGAAAGTGGAAGGGTTACATAATTCTTTTATACAACTGTTACCTTGATCTAATTTATTATATCTGCCTGTGGAATAATAACACTCTCGACACATACATAATCCCTCCTTCACCCTTATCATTAAACTATAAATGTGAAATATTAATGTAAAGATGTAGGTCTCCTGGTCATAACACTAGATGGTCACACATTTCCTCTACAGTCAGCTTGGCTGATCCTATGATTTAATGGTAACCTTCAAGATGTACATCTGTGGTCTATTAGTCAGCAAACAAGACAGGTTGATTAACATAAAGATTTGTATCTTGCTATAACTTAAATGTTTTACATGTAGAAAGAGACAGGAGGTCAAGAGAAGGGTGCAAGAGGTGAAAAAAAGGGCAAATGAGAGTTGGGGTGGGAGAGTATCATTAAATTTTAGGGAGAATAAAAAGATGTTCTGGAAGGAGGTAAATAAAGTGCGTAAGACAAGGGAGCAAATGGGAACTTCAGTGAAGGGCGCAAATGTGGAGGTGATAACAAGTAGTGGTGATGTGAGAAGGAGATGGAGTGAGTATTTTGAAGGTTTGTTGAATGTGTTTGATGATAGAGTGGCAGATATAGGGTGTTTTGGTTGAGGTGGTGTGCAAAGTGAGAGGGTTAGGGAAAATGATTTGGTAAACAGAGAAGAGGTAGTGAAAGCTTTGCGGAAGATGAAAGCCGGCAAGGCAGCAGGTTTGGATGGTATTGCAGTGGAATTTATTAAAAAAGGGGGTGACTGTATTGTTGACTGGTTGGTAAGGTTATTTAATGTATGTATGACTCATGGTGAGGTGCCTGAGGATTGGCGGAATGCGTGCATAGTGCCATTGTACAAAGGCAAAGGGGATAAGAGTGAGTGCTCAAATTACAGAGGTATAAGTTTGTTGAATATTCCTGGTAAATTATATGGGAGGATATTGATTGAGAGGGTGAAGGCATGTACAGAGCATCAGATTGGGGAAGAGCAGTGTGGTTTCAGAAGTGGTAGAGGATGTGTAGATCAGGTGTTTGCTTTGAAGAATGTATGTGAGAAATACTTAGAAAAGCAAAGGGATTTGTTTGTGGCATTTATGGATCTGGAGAAGGCATATGATAGAGTTGATAGAGATGCTCTGTGGAAGGTATTAAGAATATATGGTGTGGGAGGAAAGTTGTTAGAAGCAGTGAAAAGTTTTTACCGAGGATGTAAGGCATGTGTACGTGTAGGAAGAGAGGAAAGTGATTGGTTCTCAGTGAATGTATGTTTGCGGCAGGGGTGTGTGATGTCTCCATGGTTGTTTAATTTGTTTATGGATGGGGTTGTTAGGGAGGTAAATGCAAGAGTTTTGTAAAGAGGGGCAAGTATGAAGTCTGTTGGGGATGAGAGAGCTTGGGAAGTGAGTCAGTTGTTGTTCGCTGATGATACAGCGCTGGTGGCTGATTCATGTGAGAAACTGCAGAAGCTGGTGACTGAGTTTGGTAAAGTGTGTGGAAGAAGAAAGTTAAGAGTAAATGTGAATAAGAGCAAGGTTATAAGGTACAGTAGGGTTGAGGGTCAAGTCAATTGGGAGGTGAGTTTAAATGGAGAAAAACTGGAGGAAGTGAAGTGTTTTAGATGTCTGGGAGTGGATCTGGCAGCGGATGGAACCATGGAAGCGGAAGTGGATCATAGGGTGGGGGAGGGGGCGAAAATTCTGGGGGCCTTGAAGAATGTGTGGAAGTCGAGAACATTATCTCGGAAAGCAAAAATGGGTATGTTTGAAGGAATAGTGGTTCCAACAATGTTGTATGGTTGCGAGGCGTGGGCTATGGATAGAGTTGTGCGCGGGAGGATGGATGTGCTGGAAATGAGATGTTTGAGGACAATGTGTGGTGTGAGGTGGTTTGATCGAGTGAGTAACGTAAGGGTAAGAGAGATGTGTGGAAATAAAAAGAGCGTGGTTGAGAGAGCAGAAGAGGGTGTTTTGAAGTGGTTTGGGCACATGGAGAGAATGAGTGAGGAAAGATTGACCAAGAGGATATATGCGTCGGAGGTGGAGGGAACGAGGAGAAGAGGGAGACCAAATTGGAGGTGGAAAGATGGAGTGAAAAAGATTTTGTGTGATCGGGGCCTGAACATGCAGGAGGGTGAAAGGAGGGCAAGGAATAGACTGAATTGGAGCGATGTGGTATACCGGGGTTGACGTGCTGTCAGTGGATTGAATCAAGGCATGTGAAGCGTCTGGGGTAAACCATGGAAAGCTGTGTAGGTATGTGTATTTGCGTGTGTGGACGTATGTGTATACGTGTGTATGGGGGGGGGGGGGTTGGGACATTTCTTTCGTCTGTTTCCTTGCGCTACCTCGCAAACGCGGGAGACAGCGACAAAGTATAATAAATATAAATAAATAAAAATAGAAATCCCATCAAATTTTATATTACAAGCGTTTTATCCGGGTTTTGCGCAATAAAACGATATTGCCTACAGAAAAGTAATGTAGTTACTATCAGCACAAGGTTCAGAAGGTCTTGAACAAGTTATGAATCTCCTTTTCATAACTTTTGTTCGCTAAATCAAATATACTTTGAAAAATAGACTTGTTATTTCATGATAATAAACACTAATGAAAAAATTATCAAACATATTGTATATGAATTAAATTAAAGTCTTCTTGGAGAAAACGTAAATCAATACCAAAAAGACAAACAATCAAGTTTGATAAACTAAAGTTCATTAAATGACAAATAAAGAATATGATATTTGAATTTAACAATCTTACCAATATCATAAAACCGAATATATCATCTAAATTTTTCAAATCATCAAAAAATATAAAGAAAGAAGCTGTCCAGAGGTAGCATGTTACTCCCGGCGTAAATACTTATAGGCGGAATCCGGTAACACCTCCATAATAGCATGTGGAAGATAGAGTATAGTGGCTAGGCTCAGAAGCATGTTCTCCACTTCAACTGACTGATGATATGTTAATGGATAAAGACAACACAAACCACATACATCGATTATGAGGATGCAATCAGGGATGAAACATCTATAACTAGAAAGGTTAAAGATACAAAGATGGTGAAATACCTTTACCCGGGATCAGTAGCACCTGTGGCAATGGACACAGCTTTGTAATGCTTGATCACTTACAGCTGATCAACTTTAATACGAAAGTCTTAGGTATTGTCCCTCAGGGAAACTTTTTATAAATATTTGTAAAAAACATATATATGTTAGATATATACTATCTCTAGAATATATCTTTACCCGGGACGTGTAACACTTGTGTGGATAGACACAACTTTGTAATGCATGATCCATTACACGAAATGAACTTCACTAACGAAGAGTTATGCAACGCGTTGTTGGAGAACATTAATCAAATACCTATACAGAATTTTTATGTAAGATAAGAGGCATTTCTTGATAGTAAACATAAGAAATCATGATGAAAGATAAGGGACGAAGAGGTAAATATTTTGTTAAAAGATGAAATATTAGCTCCTTGTTCTTTTTTTTTCAGATACCTAGAAGAAAATATATTCCGTAGTTTACTTATATATATGTTTATGTTCTTCACAACTATTCCAATCTCTATCTTTTAGGATTCAGGCTTAAAGATCTTGGTGCTGAACAACCATTATAATGCAACACAATACACATTTATCATAAACAAATTATTTATCACAATAACCATTATGTTTGTAACAGATTCTTTAAGTCCTCAGGCACGTTTGTTAATATATGAGAGATTTTTCCGCCACTTACAAGTGGCTCTGTGGTGTAGTGGTTAGCACATCTGCCTCATAAACAGTTGGCCCGGGTTTGATTCACGGCGGGGCCTTTGTTTGTTTTTTTGTGATCGTAAATACTCGTAGATATGATACAACAACAGGAAAACTAGTAGGTGTATCTCCATTGCAGGAGAACTAGTGTATACATATATATATATATATATATATATATATATATATATATATATATATATATATATATATATATATATATATATATATATATATATATATATATATATATATATACATATATATATATATATATATATATATGTATATATTTTTTTTTTTTATTATACTTTGTCGCTGTCTCCCGCGTTTGCGAGGTAGCGCAAGGAAACAGACGAAAGAAATGGCCCAACCCCCCCCCCATACACATGTATATACATACGTCCACACACGCAAGTATACATACCTACACAGCTTTCCATGCCTTGATTCAATCCACTGACAGCACGTCAACCCCGGTATAACACATCGCTCCAATTCACTCTATTCCTTGCCCTCCTCTCACCCTCCTGCATGTTCAGGCCCCGATCACACAAAATCTTTTTCACTCCATCTTTCCACCTCCAATTTGGTCTCCCTCGTCTCCTTGTTCCCTCCACCTCCGACACATATATCCTCTTGGTCAATCTTTCCTCACTCATCCTCTCCATGTGCCCAAACCACTTCAAAACACCCTCTTCTGCTCTCTCAACCACGCTCTTTTTATTTCCACACATCTCTCTTACCCTTACGTTACTCACTCGATCAAACCACGTCACACCACACATTGTCCTCAAACATCTCATTTCCAGCACATCCATCCTCCTGCGCACAACTCTATCCATAGCCCACGCCTCGCAACCATACAACATTGTTGGAACCACTATTCCTTCAAACATACCCATTTTTGCTTTCAGAGATAATGTTCTCGACTTCTACACATTCTTCAAGGCCCCCAGAATTTTCGCCCCCTCCCCCACCCTATGATCCACTTCCGCTTCCATGGTTCCATCCGCTGCCAGATCCACTCCCAGATATCTAAAACACTTCACTTCCTCCAGTTTTTCTCCATTCAAACTCACCTCCCAATTGACTTGACCCTCAACCCTACTGTACCTAATAACCTTGCTCTTATTCACATTTACTCTTAACTTTCTTCTTCCACACACTTTACCAAACACAGTCACCAGCTTCTGCAGTTTCTCACATGAATCAGCCACCAGCGCTGTATCATCAGCGAACAACAACTGACTCACTTCCCAAGCTCTCTCATCCCCAACAGACTTCATACTTGCCCCTCTTTCCAAAACTCTTGCATCTACCTCCCTAACAACCCCATCCATAAACAAATTAAACAACCATGGAGACATCACACACCCCTGCCGCAAACCTACATTCACTGAGAACCAATCACTTTCCTCTCTTCCTACACGTACACATGCCTTACATCCTCGATAAAAACTTTTCACTGCTTCCAACAACTTTCCTCCCACGCCATATATTCTTAATACCTTCCACAGAGCATCTCTATCAACTCTATCATATGCCTTCTCCAGATCCATAAATGCTACATACAAATCCATTTGCTTTTCTAAGTATTTCTCACATGCATTCTTCAAAGTAAACACCTGATCCACACATCCTCTACCACTTCTGAAACCACACTGCTCTTCCCCAATCTGATGCTCTGTACATGCCTTCACCCTCTCAATCAATACCCTACCATATAATTTACCAGGAATACTCAACAAACTTATACCTCTGTAATTTGAGCACTCACTCTTATCCCCTTTGCCTTTGTACAATGGCACTATGCACGCATTCCGCCAATCCTCAGGCACCTCACCATGAGTCATACATACATTAAATAACCTTACCAACCAGTCAACAATACAGTCACCCCCTTTTTTAATAAATTCCACTGCAATACCATCCAAACCTGCTGCCTTGCCGGCTTTCATCTTCCGCAAAGCTTTCACTACCTCTTCTCTGTTTACCATATCATTTTCCCTAACCCTCTCACTTTGCACACCACCTCGACCAAAACACCCTATATCTGCCACTCTATCATCAAACACATTCAACAAACCTTTAAAATACTCACTCCATCTCCTTCTCACATCACCACTACTTGTTATCACCTCCCCATTTGCGCCCTTCACTGAAGTTCACATTTGCTCCCTTGTCTTACGCACTTTATTTACCTCCTTCCAAAACATCTTTTTATTCTCCCTAAAATTTAATGATACTCTCTCACCCCAACTCTCATTTGCCCTTTTTTTCACCTCTTGCACCTTTCTCTTGACCTCCTGTCTCTTTCTTTCATACATCTCCCACTCAATTGCATTTTTTCCCTGCAAAAATCGTCCAAATGCCTCTCTCTTCTCTTTCACTAATACTCTTACTTCTTCATCCCACCACTCACTACCCTTTCTAATCAACCCACCTCCCACTCTTCTCATGCCACAAGCATCTTTTGTGCAATCCATCACTGATTCCCTAAATGCATCCCATTCCTCCCCCACTCCCCTTACTTCCATTGTTCTCACCTTTTTCCATTCTGTACTCAGTCTCTCCTGGTACTTCCTCACACAGGTCTCCTTCTCAAGCTCACTTACTTATATATATATATATATATATATATATATATATATATATATATATATATATATATATATATATATATATATATATATATATATATATATATATATATATATATATATATATATATATATATATATATATATATATATATATATATATATATATATATATCTCCCTGGGGATAGGGGATTAAGAATACTTCCCACGCATTCCTTACGTGTCGTAGAAGGCGACTAAAGGAGACGGGAGCGGGCGGCCAGAAACCCTCCTCTCCTTGTATTTTAACTTTCTAAAAGGGGAAACAGAAGAAGGAGTCACGCGAGTAGTGCTCATCCTCCTCGAAGGCTCAGATTCGGGTGTTTGAATGTGTGTAGATGTAACCAAGATGAGAAAAAAGGAGAGATAGGTAGTATGTTTGAGGAAAGGAACCTGGATGTTTTGGCTCTGAGTGAAACGAAGCTAAAGGGTAAAGGGGAAGAGTGATTTGGGAATGTCTTGGGAGTAAAGTCAGGGGTTAGTGAGAGGACAAGAGCAAGGGAAGGAGTAGCACTACTCCTGAATCAGGAGTTGTGGGAGTATGTGATAGAGTGTAAGAAAGTAAATTCTAGGTTGATATGGGTAAAACTGAAAGTTGATGGAGAGAGATGGGTGATTATTGGTGCATATGCACCTGGGCATGAGAAGAAAGATCATGAGAGGCAAGTGTTTTGGGAGCAGCTGAATGAGTGTGTTAGTGGTTTTGATGCACAAGACCGGGTTATAGTGATGGGTGATTTGAATGCAAGGGTGAGTAATGTGTCAGTTCAGGGAATAATTGGTATACATGGGGTGTTCAGTGTTGTAAATGGAAATGGTGAAGAGCTTGTAGATTTATATGCTGAAAAGGGACTGGTGATTGGGAATACCTGGTTTAAAAATTGAGATATGCATAAGTATACGTATGTAAGTAGGAGAGATGGCCAGAGAGCGTTATTGGATTACGTGTTAATTGATAGACGCACGAAAGAGAGACTTTTGGATGTTAATGTGCTGAGAGGTGGAACTGGAGGGATGTCTGATCATTATCTTGTGGAAGCGAAGGTGAAGATTTTGGGGGGTTTTCAGAAAAGAAGAGAGAATGTTGGGGTGAAGAGAGTGGTGAGAGTAAGTGAGCTTGGGAAGGAGACTTGGTTGAGGAAGTACCAGGAGAGACTGAGTACAGAATGGAAAAGGTGAGAACAAAGGAGGTATGGGGAGTGGGGGAGGAATGGGATGTATTTAGGGAAGCAGGGATGGCTTGCGCAAAAGATGCTTGTGGCATGAGAAGCGTGGGAGGTGGGTTGATTAGAAAAGGTAGTGAGTGGTGGGATGAAGAAGTAAGATTATTAGTGAAAGAGAATAGAGAGGCATTTGAACGATTTTTGCAGGGAAAAAATGCAAATGAGTGGAAGAGGTATAAAAGAAAGAGACAGGAGGTCAAGAGAAAGGTGCAAGAGGTGAAAAAGAGGGCAAATGAGAGTTGGGGTGAGAGAGTATCATTAAATTTCAGGGAGAATAAAAAGATATTTTGGAAGGAGGCAAATAAAGTGCGTAAGACAAGGGAGCAAATGTGAACTTCAGTGAAGGGGGCTAATGGGGAGGTGATAACAAGTAATGGCGATGTGAGGAGATAGAGCGAGTATTTTGAAGGTTTGTTGAATGTGTTTGATGATAGAGTGGCAGATGTGGCGTGTCTTGGTTGAGGTGGTGTGCAAAGTGAGAGGGTTAGGGAAAATGATTTGGTAAACAGAGAAGAGGTAGTAAAGGCTTTACGGAAGATGAAAGCCGGCAAAGCAGCAGATTTGATGGTATTGCAGTGGAATTTATTAAAAAAAGGGGGTGACTGTATTGTTGACTGGTTGGTAAGGTTATTTAATGTATCTATTATCATGGTGAGGTGCCTGAGGATTGGCGGAATGCTTGCATAGTGTCATTGTACAAAGGCAAAGGGGATAAGAGTGAGTGCTCAAATTACAGAGGTATAAGTTTGTTGAGTATTCCTGTTAAATTATATGGGAGGGTATTGATTGAGAGGGTGAAGGCATGTACAGAGCATCAGATTGGGGAAGAGCAATGTGGTTTCAGATGTGGTAGAGGATGTGTGGATCATATGTTTGCTTTGAAGAATGTATGCGAGAAATACTTAGAAAAGCAAATGGATTTGTATGTAGCATTTATGGATCGGAGAAGGCATATGATAGAGTTGATAGAGATTCTCTGTGGAAGGTTTTAACAATATATGGTGTGGGAGGCAAGTTGCTGGAAGCAGTCAAAAGTTTTTATCGAGGATGTAAGGCATGTGTACGTTTAGGAAGAGAGGAAAGTGATTGGTTCTCAGTGAATGTAGGTTTGCGGCAGAGGTGTGTGATGTCTCCATGGTTGTTTAATTTGTTTATGGATGGGGTTGTTAGGGAGGTGAATGCAAGAGTTTTGGAAACAGGGGCAAGTATACAGTCTGTTGTGGATGAGGGTGACTGAGTTTGGTAAAGTGTGTGAAAGAAGAAAGTTAAGAGTAAATGTGAATAAGAGCAAGGTTATTAGGTACAGCAGAGTTGAGGGTCAAGTCAACTGGGAGGTAAGTTTGAATGGATAAAAGCTGGAGGAAGTAAAGTGTTTTAGATATCTGGGAGTGGATCTGGCCGCGGATGGAACCATGGAAGCGGAAGTGAATCATAGGGTGGGGGAGGGGGCGAAAATTCTGGGAGCCTTGAAGAATGTTTGGAAGTCGAGAACATTATCTCGGAAAGCAAAAATGGGTATGTTTGAAGGAATAGTGGTTCCAACAATGTTGTATGGTTGCGAGGCGTGGGCTATGGATAGAGTTTTGCGCAGGAGGGTGGATGTGGTGGAGATGAGATGTTTGAGGACAATATGTGGTGTGAGGTGGTTTGATCGAGTTACTAATGTAAGGGTGAGAGAGATGTGTGGAAATAAAAAGAGCGTGGTTGAGAGAGCAGAAGAGGGTGTTTTGAAATGGTTTGGTCACATGGAGAGAATGAGTTGGGAAAGATTGACCAAGAGGATATATGTGTCAGAGGTGGAGGGAACGAGGAGAAGTGGGAGACCAAATTGGAGGTGGAAAGATGGAGTGAAAAAGATTTTGAGCGATCACGGCCTGAACATGCAGGAGGGTGAAAGGCGTGCAAGGAATAGAGTGAGTTGGAACGATGTGGTATACCGGGGTCGACGTGCTGTCAATGGATTGAACCAGGGCATGTGAAGCGTCTGGGGTGAACCATGGAAAGCTGTGTAGGTGTGTATATTTGCGTGTGTGGACGTATGTATATACATGTGTATGGGGGTGGGTTGGGCCATTTCTTTCGTCTGTTTCCTTGCGCTACCTCGCAAACGCGGGAGACATCGACAAAGCAAAAAAAAAAAAAGAAAATATATATATATATTTTTTTCTTTTTTTTTTTTGCTTTGTCGCTGTCTCCCGCGTTTGTGAGGTAGCGCAAGGAAACAAACGAAAGAAATGGCCCAACCCGCCCCCATACACATGTATATACATACGTCCACACACGCAAATATACATACCTACACAGCTTTCCATGGTTTACCCCAGACGCTTCACATGCCTTGCTTCAATCCACTGACAGCACGTCAACCCCGGTATACCACATCGCTCCAATTCAGTCTATTCCTTGCCCTCCTTTCACCCTCCTGCATGTTCAGGCCCCGATCACACAAAATCTTTTTCACTCCATCTTTCCACTTCCAATTTGGTCTCCCTCTTCTCCTATTTCCCTCCACCTCCGACACATATATCCTCTTGGTCAATCTTTCCTCACTCATTCTCTCCATGTGCCCAAACCATTTCAAAACACCTTCTTCTGCTCTCTCAACCACGCTCTTTTTATTTCCACACATCTCTCTTACCCTTACGTTACTTACTCGATCAAACCACCTCACACCACACATTGTCCTCAAACATCTCATTTCCAGCACATCCATCCTCCTGCGCACAACTCTATCTATAGCCCACGCCTCGCAACCATACAACATTGTTGGAACTACTATTCCTTCAAACATACCCATTTTTGCTTTCCGAGATAATGTTCTCGACTTCCACACATTCTTCAAGGCTTCCAGAATTTTCGCCCCCTGCCCCACCCTATGATCCACTTCCGCTTCCATGGTTCCATCCGCTGCCAGATCCACTACCAGATATCTAAAACACTTCACTTCCTCCAGTTTTTCTCCATTCAAACTCACCTCCCAATTGACTTGACTCTCAACCCTACTGTACCTAATAACCTTGCTCTTATTCACATTTACTCTTAATTTTCTTCTTTCACACACTTTACCAAACTCAGTCACCAGCTTCTGCAGTTTCTCACAAGAATCAGCCACCAGTGCTGTATCATCAGCGAACTACAACTCACAACGACTCACTTCCCAAGCTCTCTCATCCCCAACAGACTTTATACTTGCCCCTCTTTCCAAAACTCTTGCATTCACCTCCCTAACAACCCCATCCATAAGCAAATTAAACAACCATGGAGACATCACACATCACACATATATATATATATATATATATATATATATATATATATATATATATATATATATATATATATATATATATATATATACATATTATCCCTGGGGATAGGGGAAAAAGATAACTCCCCACGTATTTCATTCACTACCAAGATGATCATCTGGCACATGGCCATACACTACCAAGATGATCATCTGGGACATGGCCATACACTACTACTAAGATGTAGAATAAGACAGACAGGAAAGCAGGAGTAATCTCGCGTGAGCAATGGCTGCTTGATTGTGCGCGTTGTCAACAGCTGGTGGTACTAATCACCTTTGTGCTGTCTTGCTGTCTGTTTGTTGACGAAAACTTTACAGCGAGTTTTCAGTTTGAAAAAAGAGAAAAGAAAATAATCCAAAACTTGTTTTTCATGTTTTTCCCAAGGATAAAGTATTGTCCGCACGACTTCAGACCAATATGAACAATAGCATATATATGTGACATTAAACACAATGTTAGGGACCAAATCAACTGGACAGTTTCAACAACAATCATGCCATATTAACCAGGACATATTTCATTCTTTAACAGTAAAGCAACATATTTACATACATTACCTGTATTTGGTCCACGTAAGCCTAATGATCCTGATGAAGTAATTATGCAGATAAGAGATGATGGGAAATACTCTAGCAATAATGAACTTGAAAACAAAGTTAATTAGCATAAGTGACTCGTCAATAAGTAAGCTCAAGAATATTTTTATCTTTAATTACAAAACTGTAGGTATTGGAGAAATATGGTATGTACTTCCTGATATCTAAATTCTTTGCCTTTGTCTTTGTTGAGTTTGTAGAAAAATGTGGTTGTCTGTTATCTATTTGTCTTGGATTTATCCCATCCTTGTTTTGCTGCAACATTATTTGATGTCTTACTTTATATTTCCATAGATTATTATATTTTTGAATGTTAGTGCTTGTTCTATTGGCGTCATTAACTACATAATTTCATATAAGTATACACTTTATTCATAATTTGCATATATTATTTTTTTTGTCTTTTATCCAATAATATAAGATGTAAAATTTATGATCTTCATTTCCTCTTATATGTTACTTTGTTGTTGGATGGACAGCCTAGTCTATATATCATTTTCCTGTATGAGAACTTCAATATTTTCTAGTTCTCTTTCTTTTTTCTTTACTTATATTATCGTAGTCTTGCATTTTCTTCTTTGTATTTTATTTTTTTGTGTGATATTTCTATATCACATATTACATGAACAACATCTTTAGTTAGTTTCATCTTTGTGTTACGGGAATTTTGTTGTGTGTATGTACTGTTATACTCGTCTGGTATTTGAATATGATCAATTCTTTATCAATAACAGATTATTGCCCTGTATCTTGGGTCACGTTTTTCTACTCATTATGTAGACAGTTCAGTGTAATGTAGCGCATGTGTAATATTGTCCCACACAGGAATAACTCATCCCTCCATACCAGGATGATATGTCTCATCAATCATCATCATGTATCATGCCAGATATGAAGCCGCACATGTGGCTGGAACCCGGGGAAGTGGCACACCTGGCACAGGATGGCTTCACGCAGGTGGTGTTGCTGGCAGGTGTTGGTCCAGGACGGTTCACAGCGGGGTAATATATAGAGGTACTGGAGGAGGTCCTGCTGCTTCCTTCAGTGAACGCTTACTCTACCCTGACCACACGCCAGTCCTCCTCGTGCAAGACATCTCGTCCACACACACACACACACACACACACACACACACGTGCAATGTTGTAAACACTGGGTTTCACAACCGTCCACACACTAGGCTCGTGCCACATCTTGCCATATCATGGCTGGAGTGTGTGGACTGCACTTGTCAGTTAAGCTCAGCCCCACAACATGCCCAGCCGTAGCCGAGCACGGGTATCGCTCACGTGAGCCAAGATGGTATCATGACAAGATATGAGGGGCCTCGCTGGACAGGCTTTAACCTTGAAAATGTGAGCGTCCATAACTGACAGGTTATATTGTGTCATAACAACAGCGAGTGTTTACACTAAGTATTGATGGAAATAGAAGTCAGTTCACCTTTGGCTAAACGTGTTCACCTTCTCTAACATACAATAAACCATTACACCAGCACATGAACCCATTCTATATAATGACAACCTTGTAGTATGGATGGATCTGAGAATTCAGTGATCGCAAGTCGTGTGATTACTTAAATACTATTGCATTGATATACCTCCTCCTCCATCTGTCATGAAGGTCAACCTTGTATTGTAGTCCAACACTTGCTGACCATATAATACCACCTTAACAGTCACTACCCTGCTATCACACATTATCTTTTCTAACACGTGACACAATGCTTACGTCAGCTACACTGCTATAATGATAAACATTATCTTGTTGTAAACACCGCTGGGCTGTGTCTGATGCTTCGAATTTTAATTTCTTATGTTCATATAATCCTATGGCTTATTCTGCTTTAATTGTGTCGTTAAGCACATTGTGCACATTACAGATACACTGAAATATGTTCCAGTCATCACAAGTTACAGAGTATGTGGCAGGTTAGGAGGCCAGGCTCGGCTGTGTCTGTATAACATGGTCTTGATTCAGAATAATCTTTTAGTAACTGTATATATCTTGTGGTATCCATTAGTATGTATCATCCAAACGGATATCTTGATAAACTTTAAATTCAGAGAAATAATATAAAACATGTACGTATACACTTGTAGATATATCTATATGCATGTAAATGAGGTAGATGAATGTGTTATGTACTTAAGATGTTACTGGAAGCTTAAAGGTTCCGGTAAGGAATATAACGACTAGTGTGATAAATGATTTTTTTTTTTTTGTAATAAATATGTATTGTGTTGCATTTTATAGGTCACAAAGTCAAGATCTTTAAGCCAAAATCCGTAAAGGTTTGGAAGAAGTGATGAAAGGCGTTAAGAATATATATATTTATGATAACAAAACACAGACTATGTTCTCCTCTTGGTGTCTAAAAGATGACCCAACACAAGACGACTATTTTAAGATCAAAGTTTTTAGACATTTAACAAATTATTTACTATTACGTCCCTTTTCTCTCAGCATCATTTCCTAGTTTACTTCGAAGGAATGCCATGTACTACCTAAAACGAATCATTCAGTATGGATGTTTCCTGAATGATCTTCAACAACGCGTTGTATAACTCTGTTGTTGACATTATTTCGCGTAATAGATCATGCATTACAAAGTTGTGTCTATCCACACAAGTGCTACACGTCCCAAGTAGAGATAATTCCTAGATATAGCGTGTGTCTAACATAGATATGTTATCTGTTAATATTTGTACAATATCCCCTGCTGGACGGTACTTAAGACTTTCGTATTAAAGTTGATCAGTTGTAAGCGATCAAGCATTACAAAGGTGTGTCCATTGCCACAGGTGCTACTGACCCTGGTAAAGGTATTTCACCATCTTTGTATCTTTAAGCTTTCTAGTTATAGATGTTTCATCCCTGATTCCAGCCTGACAATCGATTTTTTTCTCCTTATCCTTATCATATAATTAGTCATTTGAAGTGCAGAACACGCTTTTGAGTCCAGCCACTTTACTGTGTTTGCCAAAAGATACCATTGAAATGGTGTTACCGGACTCCAACTGTAAGTAGTTACACCTGGAGTGATAAGTCACCATAGGCAAGGCAAGTAATCCAAGAGTAACTGAATTTGTCCTGGCTGTGACTTGCCCTTCCATTATTTATACATATTAAAATGTGACAGTAAGAATCAAAAGCCAGAGGAGGAGGAGCAGTACACATTGCTCATGATGTTTATGTATTGGCTTTACATCTCGACTAATCATTACACGTACGTCTTTCTCCTTCCTTGATAGTTCTATTTCTAAATCTTATGATGATCCTCTAATTTGCCTGCTTTGTGCACAAGGTATATCATTTTGCGTATACCTACAGTGAATATCACTGGCCATTGTACACTGTACAACGATACGCTGTTAATCTTTCTTGCGTCATCGTGCCAGTCGATAATGTTTGCTGATTTTGCCATCGTGAAATTGTTTTTAGTAATCAATGTCTCTTATAGATATCAGATATTAGGCAAATATGTCAAAGTAGTAGACACAGTTGTTGTACGGTGGAGTAATGTTTGACTTGCTATACTGAGGGATAGACACACTGACACAAGCCACTATTGACTGAATTGACAAAAATGAGAGATAAATTTCTTGAAAGATATGTCAAGTGTAATGATACATCGACTTATGTACATTTTAGGAATCATTTACAAATTCAAAACAGAATTTATATGATGGCATATTGTATTTAGATAAATTTCTAACTCTTAATGTTCTTATCAGTTCAGTCCAAGGGAAAAAAAAAATATGACAAATAAAGCCAGATAACAGTGCGTCATAAGACAAGAGCCCCTGCCAAGCCGGGACTTGGCCTAACATAAACAACCACTTCCTTATAGACGATCAGTCAAGGTTCTGGGTCGAGCACCAGGATCTATTGACCTCCGACATAATATATTTTCTCTGATCCTTCATCACCACCACACTCCCGGCAACCATCATGAACCCTTCCCAAATTCCTCACTTCCTTATAAACTCGTCCCTTTAGTCAACAAAAAAAGAAACCTAAACCGACCAAAAAGCATTACGTTGTTCAACAATGTAAACCCCAGCTAGGGTGAGCCTTAGACACTCTTACGGTATATTGTGATGGACGAAGGATTTACTACCCGAGTAATGAATTACAGTTACTTAATCTAGGAACTTATCACTGATTATCGTTAAATACATAAGGCAAAAATATATTTTACTTGTGGACTTCTCGTGAAAATACATGGGATATCGGATGGAAGCTAAACATTTGATACGATAATAAATAAAATTTCATAACTTTTCTGGAGCACAAGGTACAGAAATATATCTAATGTGATATCGTTGAGATTAATATATCTAGTATACGGATTTCTATTTTGCAGATAAATGTTTTACATGTAGAAATCAATAATATTTTCAATAACATAAAGATAATTGCGTCAGTATCCATGTTGCAGGTTTTTTATCCGGGTTTTACACACTGTAGAAAAGTATTGTTTAGAGAAAAGTAATGTAGTCATTATTAACACAAGGTTCAAGGATTCTAAGTTGAGGATTGGCGGAATGCTTGCATAGTGCCATTGTACAAAGGCAAAGGGGATAAGAGTGAGTGCTCAAATTACAGAGGTACAAGTTTGTTGAGTATTCCTGGTAAATTATATGGGAGGGTATTGATTGAGAGGGTGAAGGCATGTACAGAGCATCAGATTGGGGAAGAGCAATGTGGTTTCAGAAGTGGTAGAGGATGTGTAGATCAGGTGTTTGCTTTGAAGAATGTATGTGAGAAATACTTAGAAAAACAAATGGATTTGTATGTAGCATTTATGGATCTGGAGAAGGCATATGATAGAGTTGATAGAGATGCTCTGTGGAAGGTTTTAAGAATATATGGTGTGGGAGGCAAGTTGTTAGAAGCAGTGAAAAGTTTTTATCGAGGATGTAAGGCATGTGTACGTGTAGGAAGAGAGGAAAGTGATTGGTTCTCAGTGAATGTGGGTTTGCGGCAGGGGTGTATGATGTCTCTATGGTTGTTTAATTTGTTTATGGATGGGGTTGTTAGGGAGGTGAATGGAAGAGTTTTGGAAAGAAGGGCAAGTATGCAGTCTGTTGTGGATGAGAGAGCTTCGGAAGTGAGTCCGTTGTTCTTCGCTGATGATACAGCGCTGGTGGCTGATTCATGTAAGAAACTGCAGAAGCTGGTGACTGTGTTTGGTAAAGTGTGTGAAAGAAGAAAGTTAAGAGTAAATGTGAATAAGATCAAGGTTATTAGGTACAGTAGGGTTGAGGGTCAAGTCAATTGGGAGGTAAGTTTGAATGGAGAAAAACTGGAGGAAGTAAAGTGTTTTAGATATCTGGGAGTGGATCTGGCAGCGGATGGAACTATGGAAGCGGAAGTAAATCATAGGGTGGGGGAGGGGGCGAAAATTCTAGGAGCCTTGAAGAATTTGTGGAAGTCGAGAATATTATCTCGGAAAGCAAAAATGTGTATGTTTGAAGGAATAGTGGCTCCAACAATGTTGTATGGTTGCGAAGCGTGGGCTATGGATAGAGTTGTGCGCAGGAGGGTGGATGTGCTGGAAATGAGATGTTTGAGGACAATATGTAGTGTGAGGTGGTTTGATCGAGTAAGTAATGTAAGGGTAAGAGGAATGTGTGGAAATAAAAAGAGTGTGGTTGAGAGAGCAGAAGAGGGTGTTTTGAAATGGTTTGGTCACATGGAGAGAATGAGTGAGGAAAGATTGACCAAGAGGATATATGTGTCAGAGGTGGAGGGAACGAGAAGTGGGAGACCAAATTGGAGGTGGAAAGATGGAGTGAAAAAGATTTTGAGTGATCGGGGCCTGAACATGCAGGAGGGTGAAAGGCGTGCAAGGAATAGAGTGAATTGGAACGATGTGGTATACCGGGGTCGACGTGCTGTCAATGGATTGAACCAGGGCATGTGAAGCGTCTGGGGTAAACCATGGAAAGTTGTGTGGGGCCTGGATGTGGAAAGGGAGCTGTGGTTTCGGTGCATTATTACATGACAGCTAGAGACTGAGTGTGAACGAATGGGGCCTTTGGTGTCTTTTCCTAGCGCTACTTCGCACACATGAAGGGAGAGTGGGTTGTTATTCTATGTGTGACGAGGTGGCGATGGGAAGAAATAAAGGCAGACAGTATGAATTATGTACATGTGTATATATGTATATGTCTGTGTGTGTATATATTTGTGTACATTGAGATGTATAGGTATGTATATTTGCGTGTGTGGACGTGTATGTATATACATGTGTATATGGGCGGGTTGGGCCATTCTTTCGTCTGTTTCCTTGCGCTACCTCGCTAACGCGAGAGACAGCGACAAAGCAAAATAAATAAATGAAAATAATATATATATATATATATATATATATATATATATATATATATATATATATATATATATATATATATATATTGCCGCTGTCTCCCGCGTTTGCGAGGTAACGCAAGGAAACAGACGAAAGAAATGGCCCAACCCACTCCCATACACATGTATATACATACGTCCACACACGCAAATATACGTACCTACACAGCTTATCATGGTTTACCCCAGACGCTTCACATGCCATGATTCAATCCACTGACAGCACGTCAACCCCGGTATACCACATCGTTCCAATTCACTCTATTCCTTGCCCTCCTTTCACCCTCCTGCATGTTCAGGCCCCGATCACACAAAATCTTATTCACACCATCTTTCCACCTACAATTTGGTCTCCCACTTCTCCTCGTTCCCTCCACCTCCGACACATATATCCTCTTGGTCAATCTTTCCTCACTCATTCTCTCCATGTGCCCAAACCATTTCAAAACACCCTCTTCTGCTCTCTCAACCACGCTCTTTTTATTTCCACACATCTCTCTTACCCTTACGTTACTTACTCGATCAAACCACCTCACACCACACATTGTCCTCAAACATCCCATTTCCAGACATCCATCCTCCTGCGCACAACTCTATCCATAGCCCACGCCTCGCAACCATACAACATTGTTAGAACCACTATTCCTTCAAACATACCCATTTTTGCTTTCCGAGATAATGTTCTCGACTTCGACACATTCTTCAAGGCTCCCAGGATTTTCGCCCCCTCCCCCACCCTATGATCCACTTCCGCTTCCATGGTTCCATCCGCTGCCAGATCCACTCCTAGATATCTAAAACACTTCACTTCCTCCAGTTTTTCTCCATTCAAACTTACCTCCCAATTGACTTGACCCTCAACCCTACTGTACCTAATTACCTTGCTCTTATTCACATTTACTCTTAACTTTCTTCTTTCACACACTTTTCCAAACTCAGTCACCAGCTTCTGCAGTTTCTCACATGAATCAGCCACCAGCGCTGTATCATCAGCGAAGAACAACTGACTCACTTCCCAAGCTCTCTCATCCCCAACAGACTTCATACTTGCCCCTCTTTCCAAAACTCTTGCATTCACCTCCCTAACAACCCCATCCATAAACAAATTAAACAACCATGGAAACATCACACACCCCTGCCGCAAACCTACATTCACTGAGAACCAATCACTTTCCTCTCTTCCTACACGTCCACATGCCTTACATCCTCGATAAAAACTTTTCTCTGCTTCTAACAACTTGCCTCCCACACCATATATTCTTAAAACCTTCCACAGAGCATCTCTATCAACTCTATCATATGCCTTCTCCAGATCCATAAATGCTACATACAAATCCATTTGCTTTTCTAAGTATTTCTCACATACATTCTTCAAAGCAAACACCTGATCCACACATCCTCTACCACTTCTGAAACCACACTGCTCTTCCCCAATCTGATGCTCTGTACATGCCTTCACCCTCTCAATCAATACCCTCCCATATAATTTACCAGGAATACTCAACAAACTTGTACCTCTGTAATTTGAGCACTCACTCTTATCCCCTTTGCCTTTGTACGATGGCACTATGCACGCATTCCGCCTATCCTCAGGCACCTCACTATGAGTCATACATACATTAAATAGCCTTACCAACCAGTCAATAATACAGTCACCCCCTTTTTTTAATAAATTCCACTGCAATAGCATCCAAACCTGCTGCCTTGCCGGCTTTCATCTTCCGCAAAGCTTTTACTACCTCTTCTCTGTTTACCAAATCATTTTCCATAACCCTTTCAATCTGCATACCACCTCGACCAAAACACCCTATATCTGCCACTCTATCATCAAACACATTCAACAAACCTTCAAAATACTCACTCCATCTTCTTCTCACATTACCACTACTTGTTATCACCTCCTCATTTGCACCCTTCACTGAAGTTCCCATTTGCTCCCTTGTCTTACGCATATATATATATATATATATATATATATATATATATATATATATATATATATATATATATATATATATATATATATATATATATATACATATATATATATATATATATATATATATATATATATATATATATATATATATATATATATTTCTCATTTTGAAACTATAAACCCATACTTCTTTGACTAATTTATATAATAAATGAGTGTATGATAGAATAATTTTCTCTTATTTCCTTCTAAGAGAACACGGATGCATTAGAGAAATAAGGGGATGAACTATAAGTTTTTATCATCCGAACTACCATTATTTTCCTCTTGATCTAGTATTCCATTGCCTCGCCTCTCCTCGCCTTTCATAAGTTTGATCACATCAGCTGATATAAGTACACATCACCTCACTCGATAGCCAGTCGGGAGTGACATGCAAGGTCTTCATAAACATCGTGTATACCTAATACAAGCTCGTCACAACTGCTGACTTGTTATCCTTCATCAAAATTCGCAAATAATCTTCGATCTTAACGCGTCAGATAATTCTAAATAATATTCCAATTCTTCTTTTAATGATACTAAACGAAGACCAACTTATAAAGGATAGAAATTAAATTTGTACTTGTTGGTCATAGATGAAACAAATGTTAGTGGCAGGTGAAAAAAGACAAAAGACAATCCATCTTAACCACAATATCTTCATATATGACTGTACATCTAATTGTGTTCATTACACAATCCTTCATGTAATACAGGGACAAGACTAGCTGGCAGGAAACGATGAAATGCTGCAGCTCAAGAATGAATGATTCTCCAACTCTGGTCGTTTCAGGTTAGGCTGTGAAAAAAAAAATCAAATATGTAGCTATTGAAAAAGTATTACTATATCTCGATATAGGTTTAACCTTTACTCGTATGTTGATACGTCAAGGTCATCCTAGTCCAAAACATTAGTCTAGTCACATGAATGTCTTTAAGATGATAAACAGAAACATTACATGAGTTTGACAATAGGGTGTCACTTACATGTCTCGGAGTTTATTTTCATCATTCAGCTATAAGACAATTCCTTGTAGTATGATGCCAAATACTTCATATATCTCCTAAGATATTAATAGATTGATAATAAAAATCACAATTCTCACTCGACACTTGCAAACATTAAGATTGTTTAGTGCTTTGCTGTATATGCAAATATTACCTATACACAGTATTAGCTTTGATGAAGATTATATTTTGTTTCCTTTGGTGAAGATTAGGTTAGGTTAAGTTTAGAATATGAGGAACGAGCCTTTATATACCCCTCGGGTCATGATCAAATCAGAGTCTAACTGATCAGGATGAAAACAAATCACTCAAAATGGAAATAAAAAAATCAAATCATCAATAAATGATCTTAAACAACATGATCCAGTCACATTTCATTTAATTTGGTTTGATTCATATAGATATTGTTAATATTTGATACATTTGAGTTGTGTCGTAAGAGTCAAATCAAGCTTCCTTCTGCAGCTGGTAATTTGGGAAGGGATAATGTCTGTCTGAAGGCCATCGTTGTTGAGGTGGTAGTAAATATGGCAGAAGCGAGGATGTATGGCAGAGACGTTGTTGAGGACGCATTGAAGATGGTGTTACTAAATATGTGTTTGTCGATGTTGTTGTGGTGATGAGGGAGCTTGGTAATGTCTCCCTCCCTAGTGAACATGACGGGGTGAGTGAGTGAGAGAGGCTTGAGGGAGATGAATGGCTTTTGGTCGTAAATGTTGGCATTTCTAGCCTCACTGTACATCACATCCCAAATGATCTTTTCTTCCTTAATGCCAACTGTTTTTAATGCCGTTTCTGTAGTAAGTGAATGGAAATAAAAGTATTTTGTTGATTAAAAGAGTCAGACAGGGGAAGGTAATGTGGTTGAGAAATGGAAGATAGTTATATATAGTCCAGATTTGGGACGTAGAAGCTACTGAGGTGTGTGTGTGTGTGTGTGTGTGAGCGGTTTGCTGGGTAGGTATTGTGGTGCATTATCTACATATAGCCCAGATAGCAGCTTACAGATAATTGTATAATGTTGATATTTGGTGATTTCAATAAAAGAAAATTCTCTCTCTCTCTCTCTCTCTCTCTCTCTCTCTCTCTCTCTCTCTCTCTCTCTCTCTCTCTCTCTCTCTCTCTCTCTCTCAATTCTTCATATAAATATGTATTTTGGGATAGGCTCTATAGATTTCTTTCATCATGAATATCATCATACGTTGAAAGCATTTCTATTTTCCCAGGTAGTAACAAAATATTTTATTTACTATAATTTACCTTTGGGGTCACTTTTCCAACCTGGTTCACCTTCAGTTTCTTCCATCTGTATCACTCTGGGGTTACAGCTAGGTAAGAAGTTTCATCTCATGAGATGGAAATTTCTTTAATTCAACGTAATTTTAAGTCATCCTTATTGGCTTCATCTCGGGTAATGTATCATCGTTATTAAATGTGAATATTGGGTGGTTTTGTTTTGCTGTGCACTTGGAATGTTTTGAAAATATTATGTTGGAGCTTAATTTAGAATATCATTTCACAATAAAATATATTAATTAAGGCGACAGTAGTAGTGGTTTATATTTTAGGTAAATTTGTGGCAGGTAATAAACTTGAAAAAATATTAATAGAATATATAAAATTCTCAGTGGCCGAAATTGCAGTAGAAATAGACCTCCATTGAAATATCTGCGGCTAAGGATTATACAAGATGTCAATTATTTGCCAATAATTTGTTTCCATCTGGCATCATTTTGACAGGGATAAGTCATGGCTGTGACTGATATATCTCTTTTCGAATATTGAATGTTGAGAAAAAAACCTGACTTCTAGGGAGTTTAATTGAGGTTTTATAGGCAATATTGATTTATCACATTTGCGTACTTTCATTAACACATTATATTACGTTAAATTCTGTTCTTGTCTTATTTACTAATTTTCATTGAAACATAGTAGTCAAAATCATGCTAGGCAACTATTATGGTATTTCTTGAATTATATCCTAGCATTACAGACAATCTTGGTCAATATCCAAAGTTACTAGCAGTGCGGAGCTAAACTGCTTAATCACTGTACGCAATTGTAAGAAGTTAACACACACCATCGAATATAGCAAAAATTCAGCTAACAGTCTTTCCGAGAACTGAATGCACATGTCCCCATCATTTCTTCTTTTTTCTTCTAATAACTTCAGGAATAAATTAACTATAGGGAGTTTAAGGAAGTTCATTGAGAGTTTTGTAAGTTCTGTCAATTTCTGCGTGTTTCAATCGAGCCCCACATATGTTTCTCGGTCATCATAGCCTTCCTCATTATCACATTTATTATCTCAAGATAGAGAATTCTTCAAATCCTGCTTTTCATTCTAAATCACTTCAAATAAGGATGCAGAGTCCATTAATATTTCTCTGGAGCCCCTAAACTGTATCTTCATTCATTACGGATATATGCTGATGATGAGGGTTTTGAAGATCAAGGAAGATGTGGGGTTAGCTACTGTTAAACTGGTGGAAGTACTTGCGGAAATTAATAGAAATTAAAAAAAATCTTGCCTAATCTAGTAGCAGCTAAAATTCATCTTTATTTCATTGTTACATTATATGTGACTGTCATGGTTCACTTTATCCAAGTTTCTCCATTGTATGGCTGAGTTTAAGTCTTTTGATTTTTGATGAATTACTGAAAATAAGCCAGTAAATAGCATCAATATTATCCCATCACGTGAATTTGATGAATGCTGTTTGATAGCAAAAGAATCAGCTCGTGAACTCTGTTTAGTGTGGGAGGAAAATCATTGTGGTATATTTTGTCTACCTATTTAAAAGAAAGTAAGGGAAAGTTTGAAGACCAGATAAAGGTTTGCCTAGGCTTTGTACTGATTAACTTCAAGTTTTCTGAATCTTTATAACCCACACCATTATTTGATTTATTTTTCTTTTGCAGTAGACTAGAGAGAGATTTCTCTATTGTAATTTAAATATTTTCTTCGTATTCCTTTGTATAAAGTGAAATTGTCTTTTTCTAAAGCTAGTTTCATTGTAGAACTATACTATTTAATTACTGGAGCTTTACTTTTATGAGTTCTTTGTGAAATGCATAACTGTTAGAGCTTAATGTAGAATATCATTTCACAATTAAATATATTGATTAAGGTAACAGTAATAGTGGTTTATATTTTAGGTAAATTTGTGGCAGGTAATAAACTTGAAAAAATATTAATAGAATTTATAAAATTCTCAGTGGCCGAAATTGCAGTAGAAATGGACCTACATTAAAATATCTGCGGCTAAGGATTATACAAGATGTCAATTATTTGCCAGTAATTTGTATCCATCTGGCATCATTTTTACAGGGATAAGTCATGGCTTTGACTGATATATCTCATTTCGAATATTGAACGTTGAGGAAAAAACTGACTTCTAGGGAGTTTAATTGAGGTTTTATAGGCAATGTTGATTTATCACATTTGTGTACTTGCATTAACACATTATATTATGTTATATTCTGTTCTTGTCTTATTTACTAATTTTCATTGAAACATAATAGTCAAAATCATGCTAGGCAACTATTATGGTATTTCTTGAATTATATAGTAGAATTACAGACAATCTCAGTCAATATCCAAAGTTACTAGCAGTGTGGAGCTAAACTGATTGATTACCATACGCAATTGTAAGAAGTTAACACACACATCGAATATAGCAAAAATTCAGCTAACAGTCTTTCCGAGAACTGAATGCAAATGTCCCCATCATTTCTTCTTTTTTTTTCAAATAACTTCAGGAATGAATTAACTGTAGGGAGTTTAAGGAAGTTCATTGAGAATTTTGTAAGTTCTGTCAATTTCTGCGTGTTTCAATTGAGCCCCACATATGTTCTTCTCAGTCATCATAGCCTTCCTTTTATCACATTTATTATCTCAAGATAGAGAATTCTTCAAATTCTGCTTCTCCATTCTAAATCACTTCAAGTAAGGAGGCAGAGTCCATTAATATTTCTGTAGGGCCCCTAAACTGTGTCTTTATTCATGATGGATACATACTGATGATAAGGGTTGCGAAGATCAAGGAAGATTTGGGGTGAACTACTGTTAAACTGGTTGAAGTACTTATGGAATTTAATAAAAGAATAGAAATAATCTTGCCTAATCTAGTAGCAGCTAAGATTCATCTTTATTTCATTGTTACATTGTATGTGATTGTCATGGTTCACTTTATCCCAATTTCCCATTGTATGGCTGAGATTTACGTCTTTTGATTTTTGATGAAGTACTGAAAATAAACCAATAAATAGCATCAATATTATCCCATCACGTGAATTTGATGAATGCTGTTTGGAAGCAAAAGAATCAGCTTGTGAACTCTGTTCAGAGTGGGAGGAAAATCATTGTGGTATATTTTGTCTACCTATTTAAAAGAAAGTAAGGCGAAGCTTGAAGACCAGATAAGGTTTGCCTAGGCTTTGTGCTGATTAACCTCAAGTTTTCTGAATCTTTATAACCCACACAATTATTTGATTTATTTTTCTTTTGCAGTAGACTAGAGAGAGATTTCTCTATTGTAATTTAAGTATTTTCTTTGTATTCCTTAGTATGAAATGAAATTGTCTTTTTCTAAAGCTAGTTTCATTGTAGAACTATACTATTCAATTACTGGAGCTTTACTTTTATGAGTTCTTTGTGAAATGCACAACTGTTGGAGCTTAATGTAGAATATCATTTCACAATGAAATATATTAATTAAGGCAACAGTAATACTGGTTTATATTTTAGGTAAATTTGTGGCAGGTAATAAACTTGAAAAAATATTAATAGAATTTATAAAATTCTCAGTGGCCGCAATTGCAGTAGAAATGGACCTATATTAAAATATCCGTGGCTAAGGATTATACAAGATGTCAATTATTTGCCAGTAACTTTATCCATCTGGCATCATTTTTACAGGGATAAGTCATGGCTGTGACTGATATATCTCATTTCGAATATTGAACGTTGAGATAAAACCTGACTTCTAGGGAGTTTAATTGAGGTTTTATAGGCAATGTTGATTTATCACATTTGTGTACTTGCATTAACACATTATATTATGTTATATTCTGTTCTTGTCTTATTTACTAATTTTCATTGAAACAGATAGTCAAAATCATGCTAGGCAACTATTATGGTATTTCTTGAATTATATAGTAGAATTACAGACAATCTCGGTCAATATCCAAGGTTACTAGCAGTGCGGAGCTAAACTGATTAATTACCATACGCAATTGTAAGAAGTTAACACACACATCGAATATAGCAAAAATTCAGCTAACAGTCTTTCCGAGAACTGAATGCAAATGTCCCATCATTTCTTGTTTTTTTTTTTCAATAACTTCAGAAATAAATTAACTGTAGGGAGTTTAAGGATGTTTATTGAGAATTTTGTAAGTTATGTCAATTTCTGCGTGTTTCAATCGAGCCCCACATATGTTCTTCTCGATCATCATAGCCTTCCTCATTATCACATTTATTATCTCAAGATAGAGAATTCTTCAAATCTGCTTCTCCATTCTAAATTACTTCAAATAAGGATGCAGAGTCCATTAATATTTCTCGGGAGCCCCTAAACTGTATCTTTATTCATGATGGATACATACTGATAATGAGGGTTGCGAAGATCAAGGAAGATGTGGGGTGAACTACTGTTAAACTGGATGAAGTACTTATGGAATTTAATAAAAAGAATAGAAATAATCTTGCCTAATCTAGTAGCAGCTAAGATTCATCTTTATTTCATTGTTACATTGTATGTGATTGTTATGGTTCACTTTATCCCAATTTCTCCATTGTATGGCTGAGATTTACGTCTTTTGATTTTTGATGAGTTACTGAAAATAAACCAATTAATATTATCCCATCACGTGGATTTGATGAAAGCAGTTTGGAAGCAAAAGAACCAGCTTGTGAACTCTGTTTAGCATGGGAGGAAAATCATAGTGTTATATTTTGTCTTCCTATTTAAAAGAAAGTAAGGCAAAGCATGAAGACCATATAAGGTTTTCTAGGCTTTGTGCTGATTAACCTTAGGTTTTCTGAATCTTTATAATCCACACCATTATTTAGTTTATTTTACTTTAGCAGTAGACTAGAGAGATATTTCTCTTTTGTAATTTAAGTATTTTCTATTAGTGTAAAATGAAAGTCTTTTTCTAAAGCTAGTTTCATTGTAGAAATATGCTATCTAATTACTGGAGCTATTCTCTTATGAATTCTTTGTGAAATGCACAACTGCTAGTGACTAATATATATATATATATATATATATATATAATATGTTAATGTGCTGACAGATTAAACTGGTGGGAAGATGAAGATTTATAGAGGTTTTCAGAAAAGAGGAGAGAATGTTGGATTGAAGAGAGAGTGGTGAGAGTAAGTGAGCTTGGGAAGGAGATTTCTGCGAGGAAGTACCAGTTGAGACTGGGTGCAGAATGTAAAAAGTGAGAGCAAAGGACATAAGGGGAATGGGGGAGGAATGAGATGCATTTAGGGAAGAAGTGATGGCTTGAAAAAAAGATGCTTGTGGCAAGAGAAGCGAGGGAGGGGGGAAGATTAGAAAGGGTAGAGAGAGGTGGGATGAAGAATAAGATTTTGGCCAGGAAACACTGCAAATGACCTGTAGATATTTTAAAGAAAGAGGCAGAAGGTCAAGAGAAAGGTGCAAGAGGTGAAAAAGAGGGAAAATGAGAGTAGGGTGAGAAAGTATCAATAAATTTCAGAGAGAATTAAAACATGTTTTGGAAGAGAACAAATAATCATCAGTGATGGGGGAATATATATATATATATATATATATATATATATATATATATATATATATATATATATATATATATATATATATATATATATATATATATATATATATATATATATATATATATTTTTTTTTTTTTTTTGCTTTGTCGCTGTCTACCGCGTTTGCGAGGTAGCGCAAGGAAACAGACGAAAGAAATGGCCCAACCCACCCCCATACACATGCCTTGATTCAATCCACTGACAGCACGTCAACCCCGGTATACCACATCGCTCCAATTCACTCTATTCCTTGCCCTCCTTTCACCCTCCTGCATGTTAAGGCCCCAATCACACAAAATCTTTTTCACTCCATCTTTCCACCTCCAATTTGGTCTCCCTCTTCTCCTCGTTCCCTCCACCTCCGATACATATATCCTCTTGGTCAATCTTTCCTCACTCATTCTCTCCATGTGACCAAACCATTTCAAAACACCCTCTTCTGCTCTCTCAACCACGCTCTTTTTATTTCCACACATCTCTCTTACCCTTACGTTACTTACTCGATCTAACCACCTCACACCACACATTGTCCTCAAACATCTCATTTCCAGCACATCCATCCTCCTGCGCAAAACTCTATCCATAGTCCACGCCTCGCAACCATACAACATTGTTGGAACCACTATTCCTTCAAACATAACCATTTTTGCTTTCCGAGATAATGTTCTCGACTTCCACACATTCTTCAAGGCCCCCAGAATTTTCGCCCCCTCCCCCACCCTATGATCCACTTCCGCTTCCATGGTTCCATCCGCTGCCAGATCCACTCCCAGATATCTAAAACACTTCACTTCCACCAGTTTTTCTCCATTCAAACTCACCTCCCAATTGAATTGACCCTCAACCCCACTGTACCTAATAACCTTGCTCTTATTCACATTTACTCTTAACTTTCTTCTTTCACACACTTTACCAAACTCAGTCACCAGCTTCTGCAGTTTCTCACATGAATCAGCCACCAGCGCTGTATCATCAGCGAAGAACAACTGACTCACTTCCCAAGCTCTCTCATCCCCAACAGACTTCATACTTGCCCCTCTTTCCAAAACTCTTGCATTCACCTCCCTAACAACCCCATCCATAAACAAATTAAACAACCATGGAGACATCACACACCCCTGCCGCAAACCTACATTCACTGAGAACCAATCACTTTCCTCTCTTCCTACACGTACACATGCCTTACATCCTCGATAAAAACTTTTCACTGCTTCTAACAACTTGCCTCCCACACCATATATTCTTAATACCTTCCACATACATACATATACATACATATATATATATATATATATATATATATATATATGGCCAGAGAGCGTTATTGGATTACGTGTTAATGGACAGGCGTGCGAAAGAGAGACTTTTGGATGTCAATGTGCTGAGAGGTGCAACTGGAGGGATGTCTGATCATTATCTTGTGGAGGCTAAGGTGAAGATTAGTATGGGTTTTCAGAAAAGAAGAGTGAATGTTGGGGTGAAGAAGGTGGTGAGAGTAAGTGAGCTTGGGAAGGAGACCTGTGTGAAGAAGTATCAGGAGAGACTGTGTACAGAATGGAAAAAGGTGAGAACAATGGAAGTAAGGGGAGTGGGGGAGGAATGGGATGTATTTAGGGAATCAGTGATGGATTGCGCAAAAGATGCTTGTGGCATGAGAAGAGTGGGAGGTGGGCTGTTTAGAAAGGGTAGTGAGTGGTGGGATGAAGAAGTAAGAGTATTAGTGAAAGAGAAGAGGGAGGTATTTGGACGATTTTTGCAGGGAAAAAATGCAATTGAGTGGGAGAAGTATAAAAGAAAGAGACAGGAGGTCAAGAGAAAGGTGCAAGAGGTGAAAAAAAGGGCAAATGAGAGTTGGGGTGAGAGACTATCAGTAAATATACATACCTACACAGCTTTCCATGGTTTACCCCAGACGCTTCACATGCCTTGATTCAATCCACTGACAGCACGTCAACCACGGTACACTACATCGCTCCGATTCGCTCTATTCCTTGCCCTCCTTTCACACTCCGGCATGTTCAGGCCCCGATCACACAAAATCTTTTTCACTCCATCTTTCCACCTCCAATTTGGTCTCCCTCTTCTCCTCGTTCCCTCCACCTCCGACACATATATCCTCTTGGTCAATCTTTCCTCACTCATTCTCTCCATGTCCCCAAACCACTTCAAAACACCCTCTTCTGCTCTCTCAACCACGCTCTTTTTATTTCCACACATCTCTCTTACCCTTACGTTACTCACTCGATCAAACCACCTCACACCACACATTGTCCTCAAACATCTCATTTCCAGCACATCCATCCTCCTGCGCACAACTCTATCCATAGCCCACGCCTCGCAACCATACAACATTGTGGGAACCACTATTCCTTCATACATAACCATTTTTGCTTTCCGAGATAATGTTCTCGACTTCCACACATTCTTCAATGCTCCCAGAATTTTCGCCCCCTCCCCCACCCTATGATCCACTTCCGCTTCCATGGTTCCATCCGCTGCCAGATCCACTCCCAGATATCTAAAACACTTCACTTCCTCCAGTTTTTCTCCATTCAAACTCACCTCCCAATTGAATTGACCCTCAACCCTACTGTACCTAATAACCTTGCTCTTATTCACATTTACTCTTAACTTTCTTCTTTCACACACTTTACCAAACTCAGTCACCAGCTTCTGCAGTTTCTCACATGAATCAGCCACTAGCGCTGTATCATCAGCGAACAACAACTTACTCACTTCCCAAGCTCTCTCATCCCCAACAGACTTCATACTTGCCCCTCTTTCCAAAACTCTTGCATTCACCTCCCTAACAACCCCATCCATAAACAAATTAAACAAACATGGAGACATCACACACCCCTGCCGCAAACCTACATTCACTGAGAACCAATCACTTTCCTCTCTTCCTACACGTACACATGCCTTACATCCTCGATAAAAACTTTTCACTGCTTCTAACAACTTGCCTCCCACACCATATATTCTTAATACCTTCCACATACATACATATACATACATACATATATATATATATATATATATATATATATATATATATATATATATATATATATATATATATATATATATATATATATATATATATATATTATTTTTTTATCTTTATTATACTTTGTCGCTGTCTCCCGCGTTTGCGAGGTAGCGCAAGGAAACAGACGAAAGAAATGGCCCAACCCCCCCCATACACATGTATATACATACGTCCACACACGCAAATATACATACCTACACAGCTTTCCATGGTTTATCCCAGACGCTTCACATGCCTTGATTCAATCCACTGACAGCACGTCAACCCCGGTACACTATATCGCTCCAATTCACTCTATTCCTTGCCCTCCTTTCACCCTCCTGCATGTTCAGGCCCCGATCACACAAAATCTTTTTCACTCCATCTTTCCACCTCCAATTTGGTCTCCCTCTTCTCCTCGTTCCCTCCACCTCCGACACATATATCCTCTTGGTCAATCTTTCCTCACTCATTCTCTCCATGTCGCCAAACCACTTCAAAACACCCTCTTCTGCTCTCTCAACCACGCTCTTTTTATTTCCACGCATCTCTCTTACCCTTACGTTACTTACTCGATCAAACCACCTCACACCACACATTGTCCTCAAACATCTCATTTCCAGCACATCCATCCTCCTGCGCATAACTCTATCCATAGCCCACGCCTCGCAACCATACAACATTGTTGGAACCACTATTCCTTCAAACATACCCATTTTTGCTTTCCGAGATAATGTTCTCGACTTCGACACATTCTTCAAGGCCCCCAGAATTTTCGCCCCCTCCCCCACCCTATGATCCACTTCCGCTTCCATGGTTCCATCCGCTGCCAGATCCACTCCCAGATATCTAAAACACTTCACTTCCTCCAGTTTTTCTCCATTCAAACTCACCTCCCAATTGACTTGACCCTCAACCCTACTGTACCTAATAACCTTGCTCTTATTCACATTTACTCTTAACTTTCTTCTTCCACACACTTTACCAAACTCAGTCACCAGCTTCTGCAGTTTCTCACATGAATCAGCCACCAGCGCTGTATCATCAGCGAACAACAACTGACTCACTTCCCAAGCTCTCTCATCCCCAACAGACTTCATACTTGCCCCTCTTTCCAAAACTCTTGCATTTACCTCCCTAACAACCCCATCCATAAACAAAGTAAACAACCATGGAGACATCACACACACCTGCCGCAAACCTACATTCACTGAGAACCAATCACTTTCCTCTCTTCCTACACGTACACATGCCTTATATCCTCGATGAAAACTTTTCACTGCTTCTAGCAACTTTTCTCCCACACCATATATTCTTAATACCTTCCACAGAGCATCTCTATCAACTCTATCATATGCCTTCTCCAGATCCATAAATGCTACATACAAATCCATTTGCTTTTCTAAGTATTTCTCACATACATTCTTCAAAGCAAACACCTGATCCACACTTCCTCTACCACTTCTGAAACCACACTGCTCTTCCCCAATCTGATGCTCTGTACATGCCTTCACCCTCTCAATCAATACCCTCCCATATAATTTGCCAGGAATACTCAACAAACTTATACCTATGTAATTTGAGCACTCACTCTTATCCCCTTTGCCTTTGTACAATGGCACCATGCACGCATTCCGCCAATCCTCAGGCACCTCACCATGAGTCATACATACATTGAATAACCTTACCAACCAGTCAACAATACAGTCACCCCCTTTTTTAATAAATTCCACTGCAATACCATCCAAACCTGCTGCCTTGCCGGCTTTCCTCTTCCGCAAAGCTTTCACTACCTCTTCTCTGTTTACCAAATCATTTTCCCTAACCCTCTCACTTTGCACACCACCTCGACCAAAACACCCTATATCTGCCACTCTATCATCAAACACATTCAACAAACCTTCAAAATACTCACTCCATCTCCTTCTCACATCACCACTACTTGTTATCACCTCCCCATTTGCGCCCTTCACTGAAGTTCCCATTTGCTCTCTTGTCTTACGCACTTTATTTACCTCCTTCCAGAACATCTTTTTATTCTCCCTAAAATTTAATGATACTCTCTCACGCCAACTCTCATTTGCCCTTTTTTTCACCTCTTGCACCTTTCTCTTGACCTCCTGTCTCTTTCTTTTATACATCTCCCACTCAATTGCATTTTTTCCCTGCAAAAATCGTGAAAATTCCTCTCTCTTCTCTTTCACTAATACTCTTACTTCTTCATCCCACCACTCACTACCCTTTCTAATCAACCCACCTCCCACTCTTCTCATGCCACAAGCATCTTTTGCGCAATCCATCACTGATTCCCTAAATACATCCCATTCCTCCCCCACTCCCCTTACTTCCATTGTTCTCACCTTTTTCCATTCTGTACCCAGTCTCTCCTGGTACTTCCTCACACAGGTCTCCTTCCCAAGCTCACTTACTCTCACCAACCTCTTCACCCCAACATTCACTCTTCTTTTCTGAAAACCCATACAAATCTTCACCTTAGCCTCCACAAGATAATGATCAGACATCCCTCCAGTTGCACCTCTCAGCACATTAACATCCAAAAGTCTCTCTTTCGCACGCCTGTCAATTAACACGTAATCCAATAACGCTCTCTGGCCATCTCTCCTACTTACATAAGTATACTTATGTATATCTCGCTTTTTAAACCAGGTATTCCCAATCATCAGTCCTTTTTCAGCACATAAATCTACAAGCTCTTCACCATTTCCATTTACAACACTGAACACCCCATGTATACCAATTATTCCCTCAACTGCCACATTACTCACCTTTGCATTCAAATCACCCATCACTATAACCCGGTCTCGTGCATATACATATATATACATATATATACATATATATACATATATATATACATATATATACATATATACATATATAAGAGTAAGGTTATTAGGTACAGTAGGATTGAGGGTCAAGTCAATTGGGAGGTGAGTTTGAATGGAGAAAAACTGGAGGAAGTGAAGTGTTTTAGATATATGGGAGTGGATCTGGCAGCGGATGGAAACATGGAAGCGGAAGTGGATCATAGGCTGGGGGAGGGGGCGAAAATTCTGGGAGCCTTGAAGAATGTGTGGAAGTCGAGAACATTATCTCGGAAAGAAAAAATGGGTATGTTTGAAGGAATAGTGGTTCCAACAATGTTGTATGGATGCGAGGCGTGGACTATGGATAGAGTTGTGCGCAGGAGGATGGATGTGCTGGAAATGAGATGTTTGAGGACAATGTGTGGTGTGAGGTGGTTTGATCGAGTAAGTAACGTAAGGGTAAGAGAGATGTGTGGAAATAAAAAGAGCGTGGTTGAGAGAGCAGAAGAGGGTGTTTTGAAATTGTTTGGTCACATGGAGAGAATGAGTGAGGAAAGATTGACCAAGAGGATATATGTGTCGGAGGTGGAGGGAACGAGGAGAAGAGGGAGACCAAATTGGAGGTGGAAAGATGGAGTGAAAAAGATTTTGTGTGATCGGGGCCTGAACATGCAGGAGGGTGAAAGGAGGGCAAGGAATAGAGTGAATTGGAGCGATTTGGTATACCGGGGTTGACGTGCTGTCAGTGGATTGAATCAAGGCATGTGAAGCGTCTGGGGTAAACCATGGATAGCTGTGTAGGTATTTATATTTGCGTGTGTGGACGTATGTATATACATGTGTATGGGGGTGGGTTGGGCCATTTCTTTCGTCTGTTTCCGTGCGCTACCTCGCAAACGCGGGAGACAGCGACAAAGCAAAAAAAAAAAAAAAATACATATATATATGTATATCTTTCTTTTTTTCTTTCTTTTACACTATTCGCCATTTCCCGCGTTAGCGAGGTAGCGTTAAGAACAGAGGACTGGGCCTTTTTTGGAATATCCTCACCTGGCCCCCTCTGTTCCTTCTTTTGGAAAAAAAAAAAAAAAAAACGAGAGGGGAGGATTTCCAGCCCCCCGCTCCCTCCCCTTTTAGTCGCCTTCTACGACACGCAGGGAATACGTGGGAAGTATTCTTAATCCCCTATCCCCAGGGATAATATATATATATATATAAATATATATATATATATATATATTTTTTTTTTTTTCATACTATTTGCCATTTCCCGCGTTAGCGAGGTAGCGTTAAGAACAGAGAACTGGGCCTTAGAGGGAATATCCTCACCTGACCCCCTTCTCTGTTCCTTCTTTTGGAAAATTAAAAAAAAAAACAAGAAAGGGGAGGATTTCCAGCCACCCGCTCCCTCCCCTTTTAGTCGCCTTCTACGACACGCAGGGAATACGTGGGAAGTATTCTTTCTCCCCTATCCCCAGGGATAATATATATATATATATATATATATATATATATATATATATATATATATATATATATATATATATATATATATATATATATGTATATATATATATATATATATATTCCCATTTTAGAAAGTTAAAAAAATACAAGGAGCGGAGGAATTCTGGCCCCCCGCTCCCGTCCCCTCTAGTCGCTTTCTACGACACGCGAGGAATGCTTGGGAAGTATTCTTTCACCCCTATCCCCAGGGATAATATACATATATATATACACATACACACACATACACACACACACGCACATATACACACACACACACACATATATATATATACATGTGAAAAATGTAAGAAACAATTTAGAAAACTGAAACTTCTAGCTTGAAATGAAATGAAAAAAATGAATGTCACATAATGGTTCAACCTCTGGCTATGGAAAAAGGAAAAGTTTAATTTATTTACACAAACGTCAATAGTAGTTTTCATCAATTTAACCACTGTATCAATAAGCTTCAATGTCTAAGCTACATTTTTTCCAATTTCACTATTTTCTTGTCAAAGCACCATGTATGAAAACTATCACTCCAGTAACACAACTATAAACATTTACTTCCCCTTTAAAAAAAGTTCTGGGGAAGTCTGTCTCGATACACTGCGGGACACTCTACCAGCTGGCGAGGTTTGTGTTGCAATGGTTCTTGATTCACAAACGTAGTAGCATCACTGGTGGGCCAGGGTAGTTCCGTTGGCGAAGAGGAGCTCATGAAACATGTCAGAAAGTATGCTACTGCAGGCAGGAGTGAAGGCTGATGCAAACTGGTATCGCTGTGAATGATGTGATGGGGACGAGATGATCCTCTGACTCACGTCCTAGAGATCCGATCCCACAGAGCGGACGAAGCTGCTTCAGTTGGCGTGGATGGGGTCATCATCAATACACACTTCCATCCTGTGTACTGAAGGCAGAAGATCCCGTCCCGTCCTGTGCTTTACTCCTCCTAATTCTCAATTGCACATGGCTTCTTGTGCAATTATATATATATATATATGTGTGGATCAGGTGTTTGCTTTGAAGAATGTGTGTGAGAAATACTTAGAAAACAAATGGATTTGTATGTAGCATTTATGGATCTGTAGAAGGCATATGATAGAGTTGATAGAGATGCTCTGTGGAGGGTATTAAGAATATATGGTGTGGGAGGCAAGTTGTTAGAAGCAGTGAAAAGTTTTTATCGAGGATGTAAGGCATGTGTACGTGTAGGAAGAGAGGAAAGTGATTGGTTCTCAGTGAATGTAGGTTTGCAGCAGGGGTGTGTGATGTCTCCATGGTTGTTTAATTTGTTTATGGATGGGGTTATTAGGGAGGTGAATGCAAGAGTTTTTGAAAGAGGGGCAAGTATGAAGTCTGTTGGGGATGAGAGAGCTTGGGAAGTGAGTCAGTTGTTGTTCGCTGATGATACAGCGCTGGTGGCTGATTCATGTGAGAAACTGCAGAAGCTGGTGACTGAGTTTGGTAAAGTGTGTGGAAGAAGAAAGTTAAGAGTAAATGTGAATAAGATCAAGGTTATTAGGTACAGTAGGGTTGAGGGTCAAGTCAATTGGGAGGTGAGTTTGAATGGAGAAAAACTGGAGGAAGTGAAGTGTTTTAGATATCTGGGAGTGGATCTGGCAGCGGATGGAACCATGGAAGCGGAAGTGGATCATAGGGTGGGGGAGGGGGGCGAAAATTCTGGGAGCCTTGAAGAATGTGTGGAAGTCGAGAACATTATCTCGGAAAGGAAAAATGGGTATGTTTGAAGGAATAGTGGTTCCAACAATGTTGTATGGCTGCGAGGCGTGGACTATGGATAGAGTTGTGCGCAGGAGGATGGATGTGCTGGAAATGAGATGTTTGAGGACAATGTGTGGTGTGAGGTGGTTTGATCGAGTAAGTAACGTAAGGGTAAGAGAGATGTGTGGAAATAAAAAGAGCGTGGTTGAGAGAGCAGAAGAGGGTGTTTTGAAATGGTTTGGTCACATGGAGAGAATGAGTGAGGAAAGATTGACCAAGAGGATATATGTGTCGGAGGTGGAGGGAACGAGGAGAAGAGGGAGACCAAATGGGAGGTGGAAAGATGGAGTGAAAAAGATTTTGTGTGATCGGGGCCTGAACATGCAGGAGGGTGAAAGGAGGGCAAGGAATAGAGTGAATTGGATCGATGTGGTATACCGGGGTTGACGTGCTGTCAGTGGATTGAATCAAGGCATGTGAAGTGTCTGGGGTAAACCATGGAAAGCTGTGTAGGTATGTATATTTGCGTGTGTGGACGTATGTATATACATGTGTTTCGGGGTGGGTTGGGCCATATCTTTCGTCTGTTTCCTTGCGCTACCTCGCAAACGCGGGAGACAGCGGCAAAAAAAAAAAAAAATAATATATATATATATATATATATATATATATATATATATATATATATATATATATATATATATATATATATATATATATATATATATATTTATCGAAGATGTAAGGCATGTGTGCGTGTAGGAAGAGAGGAAAGTGATTGGTTCTCAGTGAATGTATTTTTGCGGCAGGGGTGAGTGATGCCTCCATGGTTGTTTAATTTGTTTATTGATGGGGTTGTTAGGGAGGTGAATGCAAGAGTTTTGGAAAGAGGGGCAAGTAGGAAGTCTGTTAGGGATGAGAGAGCTTGGGAAGTGAGTCAGTTGCTGTTCGCTGATGATACACCGCTGGTGGCTGATTCATGTGAGAAACTGCAGAAGCTGGTGACTGAGTCTGGTAAAGTGTGTGAAAGAAGAAAGTTAAGAGTAAATGTGAATAAGAGCAAGGTTATTAGGTACAGTAGGGTGGAGGGTAAAGTCAATTGGGAGGTAAGTTTGAATGGAGAAAAACTGGAGAAAGGAAAGTGTTTTAGATATCTGGGAGTGGATCTGGCAGCGGATGGAACAATGGAAGCGGAAGTGAATCAGGGTGGGGGAGGGGGCGAAAATCTTGCTGTCAGTTGATTGAATCAGGGCATGTCAAGCGTCTCGGGTAAACCATGGAAAGTGCTTTGGGGCCTGGATGTGGAAAGGGAGCTGTGGTTTCGGGCATTATTGCATGACAGCTAGAGACTGAGTGTGAACGAATTGGGCCTTTGTTGTCTTTTCCTAGTGCAACCTTGCACACATGGGAGGGGGTGGGATGTTATTCCATGTGTGGCGAGGTGGCGATGGGAATGAATAAAGGCAGACAGTGTGAATTGTGTTCATGTGTATATATGTAGGTGTCTGTGTGTGTATATATATGTGTACATTGAGATGTATGGGTATGTATATTTGCGAGTGTGGACGTGTATGTATAAACATGTGTATGTGGGTGGGATGGGCCATTTCTTTCGTGTGCTTCCTTGCGCTACCTCGCAAACGCGGTAGACAGCGACAAAGCAAAATATATAAAATATATATATATATGTATATATATATATATATATATATATATATATATATATATATATATATATGTATATATATATATATATATATATATATATATATATATATATATATATATATATATATATATATATTCTAACAACTTGCCTCCTACACCATATATTCTTAATACCTTCCACAGAGCATGTAAGGCATGTGTACGTGTAGGAAGAGAGGAAAGTGATTGGTGGTCAGTGAATGTAGGTTTGCGGCAGGGGTGTGTGATGTCTCCATGGTTGTTTAATTTGTTTATGGATAGGGTTGTTAGGGAGGTGAATGCAAGAGTTTTGGAAAGAGGGGCAAGTATGAAGTCTGTTGGGGATGAGAGAGCTTGGGAAGTGAGTCAGTTGTTGTTCGCTGATGATACAACGCTGGTGGCTGATTCACGTGAGAAACTGCAGAAGCTGGTGACTGAGTTTGGTAAAGTGTGTGAAAGAAGAAAGTTAAGAATAAATGTGAATAAGAGCAAGGTAATTAGGTACAGTAGGGTTGATGGTCAAGTCAATTGGGAGGTAAGTTTGAATGGAGAAAAACTGGAGGAAGTAAAGTGTTTTAGTTATCTGGGACTGGATCTGGCAGCGGATGGAACCATGGAAGAGGAAGTGGATCATAGGGTGGGGGAGGGGGCGAAAATCCTGGGAGCCTTGAAGAATGTGTGGAAGTCGAGAACATTATCTCGGAAAGCAAAAATGGGTATGTTTGAAGGAATAGTGGTTCCAACAATGTTGTATGGTTGCGAGGCGTGGGCTATGGATAGAGTTGTGCGCAGGAGGATGGATGTGCTGGAAATGAGATGTTTGAGGACAATGTGTGGTGTGAGGTGGTTTGATCGAGTAAGTAACGTAAGGGTAAGAGAGATGTGTGGAAATAAAAAGAGCGTGGTTGAGAGAGCAGAAGAGGGTGTTTTGAAATGCTTTGGGCATATGGAGAGAATGAGTGAGGAAAGATTGACCAAGAGGATATATGTGTCGGAGGTGGAGGGAACGAGGAGAAGAGGGAGACCAAATTGGAGGTGGAAAGATGGAGTGAAAAAGATTTTGAGTGATCGGCGCCTGAACATGCAGGAGGGTGAAAGGAGGGCAAGGAATAGAGTGAATTGGATCGATGTGGTATACCGGGGTTGACGTGCTGTCAGTGGATTGAATCGGGGCATGTGAAGCGTCTGGGGTAAACCATCGAAAGCTGTGTAGGTATGTATATCTGAGTGTGTGGACATATGTATATACATGTGTATGGGAGTGGGTTGGGCCATTTCTTTCGTCTGTTTCCTTGCACTACCTCTCAAACGCGGGAGACAGCGGCAAAAAAAAAGAAAAAAAAATATGTATATATATATATATATATATATATATATATATATATATATATATATATATATATATATATATATATATATATATATATATATATATCTATCTATATATGGAATGGGATGTATTTAGGGGAGCAGTGATGGCTTGCGCAAAAGATGCTTGTGGCATGAGAAGCGTGGGAGGTGGACAGATTTGAAAGGGTAGTGAGTGGTGGGATTACGATGTAAGATTATTAGTGAAAGAGAAGAGATAGACTTTTGGATGATTTTTGCAGAGAAATAATGCAAATGAGTGGGAGATGTATAAAAGGAAGAGGCAGGAGATGAAGAGAGTGGTGGAAGAGGTGAAAAAGAAGGCAATGAGAGTTGGGTTGAGAGAGTATTATTAAATTTTAGGGAGGATATAAAGATGTTTTGGAAGGAGGTAAATAAAGTGCGTAAGACAAGGGAACAAATGGGAACTTCAGTGAAGGGGGCTAATGGAGAGGTTATAACAAGTAGTGGTGGTGTGAGAAGGAGATGGAGTGAGTATTTTGAAGGTTTGTTGAATGTGTTTGATGATAGAGTGGCAGATATAGGGTGTATTGGTCGAGGTGGTGTGCAAAGTGAGTGGGTTAGGGAAAATGATTTGGTAAACAGAGAAGAGGTAGTAAAAGCTTTGCGTAAGATGAAACCAGCAAGGCAGCGGATTTGGATGGTATTGCAGTGGAATTTATTAAAAAAAGGGGGTGACTGTACTGTTGACTTGTTGGTATGGTTATTTAATGTATGTATGATTCATGGTGAGGTGCCTGAGGATTGGCGGAATGCTTGCATAGTGCCATTGTACAAAGGCAAAGGGGATAAGAGTGAGTGCTCAAAGTATAGAGGTATAGGTTTGTTGAGTATTCCTGGTAAATTATATGGGAGGGTATTGATTGAGAGGGTGAAGGCATGTACAGAGCATCAGATTTCGGAAGAGCAGTGTGATTTTAGAAGTGGTAGAGGATGTGCGGATCAGGTGTATGCTTTTATGAATGTATGCGAGAGATACTTAGGAAAGCAAATGGATTTGTATGTCGCATTTATCAATCTGGAGAAGGCGTCTGATAGAGTTGATAGAGATGCTCTGTGGAAGGTATTAAGAATATATGGTGTGGGAAGCAAGTTGTTAGAAGCAGTGAAAAGTTTTTATCGAGGATGTAAGGCATGTGTACGTGTAGGAAGAGAGGAAAGTGATTGGTTCTCAGTGAATGTAGGTTTGCGACGGGGGTGTGTGATGTCTCCATGGTTGTTTGATTTGTTTATGGATGGGGTTGTTAGGTAGGTGAATGCAAGAGTTTTGGAAAGACGGGCAAGTATGCAGTCCGTTGCGGATGAGAGAGCTTGGGAAGAGAGTCAGTTGTTGTTCGCTGATGATACAGCGCTATTTTCTGATTCATGTGAGAAACTGCAGAAGCTGGTGACTGATTTTGGTAAAGTGAGTGAAAAAAGAAAGCTGAGGGTAAATTTGAATAAGAGCAAGGTTATTAGGTACAGTAGGGTTGAGGGTCAAGTCAACTGGGAGGTAAGTTTGAATGGAGAGAAAATGGAGGAAGGGAATTGTTTTAGATATCTGGGAGTGGATCTGGCAGCGGATGGAAGCATGGAAGCGGAAGTGAATCATAGGGTGGGGGAGGGGGCAAAAACTCTGGGAGCTGTGAAGAATGTTTGGAAGTCGAAAACATTATCTCGGAAAGCAAAAATGGCTATGTTTGAAGGAATAGTGGTTCCAACAATGTTATATAGTTGCGAGGCGTTGGCTATGGATAGAGTTGTGCGGAGGAGGATGGATGTGCTGGAAATGAGATTTTTTGAGGTCAGTGTGTGATGTGAGGTGGTTTGATCGAGTAGGTAAGAATAGGGTAAGAGAGATGTGTTGTATTAAAAAGAGTGTGGTTGAGAGAGAAGAAGAGGGATTTTGAAATGATTTCGTCACGTGGAGAGAATGAGTGAGGAAAGATTGACCAAGAGGATATATGTGTCAGAGGTGGAGGGAACGAGGAGAAGTGGGAGACCAAATTCTAGGTGGAGAGATGGTGTGAAAAAGATTTTGAGTGATCGGGGCCTGAGCATGCAGGAGGGTGAAAGGCGTGCAAGGAATAGAGTGAATTGGAACGATGTGGTAGACCGTGGTCGACGTATATATATGTATACGTATATATGCGTATGTATATACTTGTGTATGTCGGTGGGTTGGGCCATTCTTTTGTCTGTTTCCTTGCGCTACCTCGCTAACGCGGGAGACAGCGACAAAGCAAAATAAAGGCATAGGATAAAGAGAGACTACCAGAAGATGAGTCAATTCTTGCTTCTGCTCTCACCACCACAACTATCCCAAACATCTGCCGCTATTTCTCTAGAGCAGTTGGTACCCATACCTGCTGTGCCAGCACCTTCTGTCTCTCCTACCCCAGACTTGAGTGCAAGTGGAAGGCCAGCCATAGTTCAGGCTCAGTTGGAGAGGGAATTAGAATTGGACCTTGAGAAAGTGCGCATTGAGGACACCATTGTTCCTAATGATATGAATCTGGGTGAAGAGGAGCTGTTGGCTGATTAGGTGACTGATGCTTGAAATTCATATTCTTTAACTTTTTGTTAATATAAGGATATGGTGTACATAGAAAATCTGATATATTTTGGGTGATGTATATTGTTTTTATACCTATCTTTGCCTTGTTTTATTTTAGAGAGAATTTATGATTTGGCCATTATAGAAGGAAAGATTATTTTAGATTTTCTTTACCACATATGTCAGCAAACAAGACCCTATCAGAACTTGTTGCATTAGTTTAGAAAAATATGACTTGGCATTACAGTGTTTAAGTGATTATGGATATTGATTTATCTAGAAGGCCTGGGGATAGGGGAGAAAGAATACCTCTCACGTATTCCCTGCAAGTCGTAGAAGGCGACTAAAAGGGGAGGGAGCGGGGGGCTGGAAATCCCCCCCTCATTATTTTTTTTAATTTTTCAAAAGAAGGAACGGAGAAGGGGGTCAGGTGAGGAAACAACTGTTCGAAATACTTAGTACTCGAATACCCTTCGATCTTGGCTGATGGAGCTTTGTATGTTCTATGAAGGTGCGCGTTCATATACACTTTATTCGTATTCATATAACTCCGTGTTGTACAGTCAGGTTCGGTAAAACGCTCTCAGCTGGCTATGTGTTCTGTTCGGAAACAACCGATAGACCCCGTTGCTCACCATAGTGAGACGAAGGGTATTCGAGTACTAAGTATTTCGAATAGTTGTTTCCTATTATACAGTCCCTTAGCCTAGCGGTTAGCATGCCTGCCTCTTGCACAAGGGGTCCCAGGTTCGATCCTGGCTGATGGAGCTTTGTATGTTCTATGAAGGTGCGCGTTCATATACACTTTATTCGTATTCATATAACTCCGCGTTGTACAGTCAGGTTCGGTAAAACGCTCTCAGCTGGCTATGTGTTCTGTTCGGAAACAACCGATAGACCCCGTTGCTCACCATAGTGAGACGAAGGGTATTCGAGTACTAAGTATTTCGAATAGTTGTTTCTTATCATACAGTCCCTTAGCCTAGCGGTTAGCATGCCTGCCTCTTGCACAAGGGGTCCCAGGTTCGATCCTGGCTGATGGAGCTTTGTATGTTCTATGAAGGTGTGCGTTCATATACACTTTATTCGTATTCATATAACTCCGCGTTGTACAGTCAGGTTCGGTAAAACGCTCTCAGCTGGCTATGTGTTCTGTTCGGAAACAACCGATAGACCCCGTTGCTCACCATAGTGAGACGAAGGGTATTCGATTACTAAGTATTTCGAATAGTTGTTTCCTATCATACAGTCCCTTAGCCTAGCGGTTAGCATGCTTGCCTCTTGCACAAGGGGTCCCAGGTTCGATCCTGGCTGATGGAGCTTTGTATGATATATATATATATATATATTTATCTATTTATTATATATTTTTTTGTTTTGTCGCTGTCTCCCGCGTTTGCGAGGTAGCGCAAGGAAACAGACGAAAGAAATGGCCCAACCAACCCCCATACACATGTATATACATACACGTCCACACACGCAAATATACATACCTATACATCTCAATGTACACATACATATACACACACAGACACATACATATATACCCATGCACACAATTCACACTCCCAGATATCTAAAACACTTTACTTCCTCCAGTTTTTCTCCATTCAAACTTACCTCCCAATTGACTTGGCCCTCAACCCTACTGTACCTAATAACCTTGCTCTTATTCACATTTACTCTTAACTTTCTTCATTCGCACACTTTACCAAACTCAGTCACCAGCTTCTGCAGTTTCTCACATGAATCAGCCACCAGCGCTGTATCATCAGCGAACAACAACTGACTCACTTCCCAAGCTCTCTCATCCACAACAGACTTCATACTTGCCCCTCTTTCCAAAACTATTGCATTCACCTCCCTAACAACCCCATCCATAAACAAATTAAACAACCATGGAGACATCACACACCCCTGCTGCAAACCTACATTCACTGAGAACCAATCACTTTCCTCTCTTCCTACACGTACACATGCCTTACATCCTCAATAAAAACTTTTCACTGGTTCTAACAACTTACCTCCCACACCATATATTCTTAATACCTTCCACAGAGCATACCTATCAACTCTATCATATGCCTTCTCCAGATCCTTAAATGCTACATACAAATATATATTAGTTTTTTTATTTTTATTTTGCCTTGTCGCCGTCTCCCGCGTCATCGAGGTAGGGCTAAGAACAGAGGACTGGGCCTCTGAGGGAATATCCTCACCTGGCTCCCTTCTCTGTTCCTTCTTTTGGAAAAAAAAAACAAGAGGGGAGGATTTCCAGCTCCCGCTCCCTCCCATTTTAGTCGCCTTCTACGACACGCAGGGAGTACGTGGGAAGTGTTCTTTCTTCCCTATCGCCAGGGATAAATATATATATATATATATATATATATATATATATATATATATATATATATATATATATATATATATATATATATATATATATATATATATATATATATATATTTTTTTTTTTTTTTTTTCATACTATTCGCTATTTCCCGCATTAGCGAGGTAGCGTTAAGAACAGAGGACTGGGCCTTTGAGGGAACATCCTCACTTGGCCCCCTTCTCTCTTCCTTCATTTGGAAAATGAAAAACGAGAGAGGAGGATTTCCAGCCCCCCGCTCCCTTCCCTTTTAGTCGCCTTCTACGACACATATATATACATACGTCCACACACGCAAATATACATACCTACACAGCTTTCCATGGTTTACCCCAGACGCTTCACATGCCTTGATTCAATCCACTGACAGCACGTCAACCCCGGTATACCACATCGCTCCAATTCACTCTATTCCTTGCCCTCCTTTCACCCTCCTGCATGTTCAGGCCCCGATCACACAAAATCTTTTTCACTCCATCTTACCACCTCCAATTTGGTCTCCCTCTTCTCCTCGTTCCCTCCACCTCCGACACATATATCCTCTTGGTCAATCTTTCCTCACTCATTCTCTCCATGTGCCCAAACCACTTCAAAACACCCTCTTCTGCTCTCTCAACCACGCTCTTTTTATTTCCACACATCTCTCTTACCCTTACGTTACTCACTCGATCAAACCACCTCACACCACACATTGTCCTCAAACATCTCATTTCCAGCACATCCATCCTCCTGCGCACAACTCTATCCATAGCCCACGCCTCGCAACCATACAACATTGTTGGAACCACTATTCCTTCAAACATACCCATTTTTGCTTTCCGAGATAATGTTCTCGACTTCCACACATTCTTCAAGGCCCCCAGAATTTTCGCCCCCTCCCCCACCCTATGATCCACTTCCGCTTCCATGGTTCCATCCGCTGCCAGATCCACTCCCAGATATCTAAAACACTTCACTTCCTCCAGTTTTTCTCCATTCAAACTCACCTCCCAATTGACTTGACCCTCAACCCTACTGTACCTAATAACCTTGCTCTTATTCACATTTACTCTTAACTTTCTTCTTCCACACACTTTACCAAACTCAGTCACCAGCTTCTGCAGTTTCTCACATGAATCAGCCACCAGCGCTGTATCATCAGCGAACAACAACTGACTCACTTCCCAAGCTCTCTCATCCCCAACAGACTTCATACTTGCCCCTCTTTCCAAAACTCTTGCATTTACCTCCCTAACAACCCCATCCATAAACAAATTAAACAACCATGGAGACATCACACACCCCTGCCGCAAACCTACATTCACTGAGAACCAATCACTTTCCTCTCTTCCTACACGTACACATGCCTTACATCCTCGATAAAAACTTTTCACTGCTTCTAACAACTTTCCTCCCACACCATATATTCTTAATACCTTCCACAGAGCATCTCTATCAACTCTATCATATGCCTTCTCCAGATCCATAAATGCTACATTCAAATCCATTTGCTTTTCTAAGTATTTCTCACATACATTCTTCAAAGCAAACACCTGATCCACACATCCTCTACCACTTCTGAAACCACACTGCTCTTCCCCAATCTGATGCTCTGTACATGCCTTCACCCTCTCAATCAATACCCTCACATATAATTTACCAGGAATACTCAACAAACTTATACCTCTGTAATTTGAGCACTCACTCTTATCCCCTTTGCCTTTGTACAATGGCACTATGCACGCATTCCGCCAATCCTCAGGCTCCTCACCATGAGTCATACATACATTAAATAACCTTACCAACCAGTCAACAATACAGTCACCCCCTTTTTTAATAAATTCCACTGCAATACCATCCAAACCTGCTGCCTTGCCGGCTTTCATCTTCCGCAAAGCTTTCACTACCTCTTCTCTGTTTACCAAATCATTTTCCCTAACCCTCTCACTTTGCACACCACCTCGACCAAAACACCCTATATCTGCCACTCTATCATCAAACACATTCAACAAACCTTCAAAATACTCACTCCATCTCCTTCTCACATCACCACTACTTGTTATCACCTCCCCATTTGCGCCCTTCACTGAAGTTCCCATTTGCTCCCTTGTCTTACGACTTTATTTACCTCCTTCCAGAACATCTTTTTATTCTCCCTAAAATTTAATGTACTCTCTCACCCCAACTCTCATTTGCCCTTTTTTTCACCTCTTGCACCTTTCTCTTGACCTCCTGTCTCTTTCTTTTATACATCTCCCACTCAATTGCATTTTTTCCCTGCAAAAATCGTCCAAATGCCTCTCTCTTCTCTTTCACTAATACTCTTACTTCTTCATCCCACCACTCACTACCCTTTCTAATCAACCCACCTCCCACTCTTCTCATGCCACAAGCATCTTTTGCGCAATCCATCACTGATTCCCTAAATACATCCCATTCCTCCCCCACTCCCCTTACTTCCATTGTTCTCACCTTTTTCCATTCTGTACTCAGTCTCTCCTGGTACTTCCTCACACAGGTCTCCTTCCCAAGCTCACTTACTCTCACCACCCTCTTCACCCCAACATTCACTCTTCTTTTCTGAAAACCCATACAAATCTTCACCTTAGCCTCCACAAGATAATGATCAGACATCCCTCCAGTTGCACCTCTCAGCACATTAACATCCAAAAGTCTCTCTTTCGCACGCCTGTCAATTAACACGTAATCCAATAACGCTCTCTGGCCATCTCTCCTACTTACATAAGTATACTTATGTATATCTCGCTTTTTAAACCAGGTATTCCCAATCATCAGTCCTTTTTCAGCACATAAATCTACAAGCTCTTCACCATTTCCATTTACAACACTGAACACCCCATGTATACCAATTATTCCCTCAACTGCCACATTACTCACCTTTGCATTCAAATCACCCATCACTATAACCCGGTCTCGTGCATCAAAACCACTAACACACTCATTCAGCTGCTCCCAAAACACTTGCCTCTCATGATCTTTCTTCTCATGCCCAGGTGCATATGCACCAATTATCACCCACGTCTCTCCATCAACTTTCAGTTTTACCCATATTAATCGAGAAATTACTTTCTTACATTCTATCACATACTCCCACAACTCCTGTTTCAGGAGTATTGCTACTCCTTGCCTTGCTCTTGTCCTCTCACTAACCCCTGACTTTACTCCCCAGACATTCCTAAACCACTCTTCCCCTTTCCCCTTGAGCTTCGTTTCACTCAGAGCCAAAACATCCAGGTTCCTTTCCTCAAACATACTACCTATCTCTCCTTTTTTCACATCTTGGTTACATCCACACACATTGAGGCACCCCACTCTTAGCCTTCGAGGAGGATGAGCACTCCCCGCGTGACTCCTTCTTCTGTTTCCCATTTTAGAAAGTTAATAAAAGGAGGGGAGGATTTTTTGGCCCCCCGCTCCCGTCCCCTCTAGTCGCTTTCTACGACACGCGAGGAATATGTGGGAAGTATTTTCTCACCCCTATCCCCAGGGATAATATACATATATATATATACATATACACATACACACACATACACATACATACGCACATATACACACACACACATACATATATATGCATATGAAAAATGTAAGAAACAATTTAGAAAACTGAAACTTCTTGCTTGAAATGAATGAAAAAATGACTGTCACATAATGGTTCAACCTCTGGCTATGGAAAAAGGAAATGTATAATTTATTTACACAAACGTCAATAGCAGTTCTCATCTATTTAACCATTGTATCAATAAGCTTCAATGTCTAAGCTACATTTTTCTCCAATTTCACTATTTTCTTGTCAAAACACCATGTATGAAAACTATCACTCCAGTAACACAACTATAAACATTTACTTCCCCTTTAAAAAAAAGAGTTCTGGGGAAGTGTGTCTCGATACACTGCGGGAAACTCTACCACCTGGCGAGGTTTGTGTTGCAGTGGTTCCCGATTCACAAACGTAGTAGCATCACTGGTGGGCCAAGGTAGTTCCGTTTGCGAAGAGGCGCTTTATATGAGTTACCAGACTGGGGCACGACGCGAATCCACACGACACATACCATGATCATAGCCTGTTCCAGAATGAGTCTGGAATCTGCGAGGAATATCACTTCTCTATAAACCTGTACCAGCTTAACTCCTTTTCACATCTTCTCATCATAAGGGGAATCTGTTTTCTTGTACTTGGTGTACTGGGTGTCATACTGAGCATACATATATAATACAAACATATGTACAGAGTCATACATATATAATACAAACATATGTACAGAATATCTAAATTTTCTCAGACCATTAAATGAAGCAGTCCAGTGCAAGGAAGTATAACATTACATCACAGATTCACAATGGTCAAAAAATAATGTGTACAGCATATATATATATATATATATATATATATATATATATATATATATATATATATATATATATATATATATATATATATATATATATATATATATATATATATTATCCCTGGGGATAGGGGAGAAAGAATACTTCCCACGTATTCCCTGCGTGTCGTAGAAGGCGACTAAAAGGGAAGGGAGCGGGGGGCTGGAAATCCTCCCCTCTCGTTTTTTTTTTTTTTTTTTTTTTTTTTTTTTTTCCAAAAGAAGGAACAGAGAAGGGGGCCAGGTGAGGATATTCCCTCAAAGGCCCAGTCCTCTGTTCTTAGCGCTACCTCGCTAATGCGGGAAATGGCGAATAGTATAAAAAAAAAAAAAGAATATATATATATATATATATATATATATATATATATATATATATATATATATATATATATATATATATATATATATATATATATGCACAATTCTTACTGTCTGCCCTTATTCTTTTCCGTCGCTATCCCGCCACAAGTGAAATGACAACCCCCCTCCCCCTACATATTCGCGAGGTAGCGCTGGGAAAAGACAACAAAAGCCACATTCGTTCACACTCAATCTTAAGCTGTCATATATAATTCACCGAAACCAAATCTCCCTTTCCACATCCAGGTCCCACAGAACTTTCCATGGTTAACCCCAGACACTTCACACGCCCCGGTTCAATCCAGTGACAGCACATCGACTCCGGTATACCATATCTTTCCAATTCACTCTATTCCTTGCACGCCTTTCACCCTCTTGCATGTTCAGGCCCTAATCACTCAAAATCTTTTCCACTCCATCTTTGCACCTCCACTTTCCTCTCCCACTTCCCCTCGTTCCCTCCACCTCTGACACATATATCCCCTTTCTCAATCTTTCCTCACTCATTCTCTCCATGTGACCAAACCATTTCAAAACACCATCTTCTGCTCTCTCAACCATGCTCTTTTTATTACCACACATCTCTCTTACCCTTTCATTACTTAATCAAACCACCTCACACCACATATTGTCCTCAAACATCTCATTTCCAGAACATCCACCCTCTTCCGCACAACTCTCGACCATAAAACGTTGTTGGAACTACTATTCCTTCATGCTTACCCATTTTTGGTCTCTGAGATAACGTTCTCTACTTCCATTCATTCTTCATCGCTCCCAGAACCTTCACCCCTTCCCCCACCCTCTGACTCACTTCCGTTTCCATGGTTCCATCCGCTGCAAAGTCCACTCCCTTATATATAAAACACTTCACTTCCATCAATTTTTCTACATGCAAATTCAACTCCCAATTAACTTGTCCCTCAACCCTAGTGAACCTAATAACCTTGTTCTTTTTCTCATTCATTTTAAACTTTCTCCTTTCACACACGTTTCTAAACTCAGTCCTCATCCTCTGCAGTTTCTCACCCGAATCAAACCCAATACCTGAATCATCACTTCCCAGTCCGTTTCATTCACAACAGACTACATACTCGCCCCTCTCTCCAAAACTCTTTTATTTACCTCCCTAACCACTCCATCCATTAACAAATTAAACAACCATGGGGACACCACACACTCCCGGCCGGAAACTGATACTCACTGGGAACCAATCACTCTCCTCTCTCCCTACTCGTTCACATGCCTTACATCCTTGGTAAAAGCTTTTCACTGCTTTTAGCAAGTTACCTCCCACATCGTATACTCTTAAACCTTTCCATAAAGCATCTCTATCAACCGTATGATATGCGTTCTCCAGATCCATTAATGCTACATTTTTCTAAGTATTTCTCGCATATTTTTCAACGCAAACACATGATCCACACATCTACCATTTTTGAAACCACACTGCTCTTCCCCATCTGATACTATGTACATACCTTCACCCTCGGAATCAATATCCTCCCATATAATCTCACAGGAATACTCAACAAACGTATTCTTCTGTAGTAAATGTAGGTAAATGCAGGAGTATTGGAGACAGGGGCCAATATGAAATATGTTGGGGATGAAATGGCCTTGGAAGTGAGTTAGTTGTTGTTTTCTGATTATACACATCAAGTGGCTGATTCATGTGAGAAAGTGCAGAGATCGTTGACCGAGTCTAGAATAGTATGTTAATGGAGAAAGTTGAGAGTATATGCGAATAAGAGCAACGTTATTAGGTTCAATAGGGTTGAGGGACAAGTTTATTGTGATGTAAGTTTGGAAGCAGAAGATTTGGAGGAAGTGAAGTGTTATGTGTCTGTGAGTGGTCTTAGCAGCAGATGGAACTATGGAAGCGGAAGTAAGTCACCGGATGGAGGCGTGGGTGAAAGTTCTGGAAGCGGTGAAAAATGTGTGAAAGGAGAGATTTTTGTTTCGAAGAGCAAAAATGGTATATTTGAAGGAATAGTAGTTCCAACAACGTCATATGTTTGCGAAACATGGGTTATAGATGAGGTTGTACCTAGGAGGACGGATGTGTTGGAAATGAAATGTTTGAGGACGATGTGTGGTGTGAGGTAGTTTGATCGAGTAAGTTATGTAAGGGTAAGAGAGATGTGTGGATATGGAAAACTATGTTTGGGAGAGCAGAACAGGGTGTTTTGAAATGGTTTCGACGTATGGAGAGAATGAGTGTGGAAATATTGACAAAGAGGATACGTGTGTCAGAGGTAGAGGGAACAAGGAAAAGTGGAAGTCGAAATAGGAGGAGGAACGATGGAGTGAAAGAGATTACAACCTTACGAATCCTGAACATACAGGTAGGTGAGTGGCGTGCAAGGAATAGAGTGAATTGGAAAGATGTAGTATACCGTGGTCAATGTACTGTCAAGGGTATGTGAAACGTTTGGAGTAAACCATGGAAAGGCCTGTAGGGCCTGGATGTGGTTAGGGAGCTGTGGTTTCGGTGCATTGCATTACACATGACTGCTAGAGACTGAGTGTGAGCGAATGTGGCCCCTTTTGACTGTATTCATGGCATTGATTCGCTGAAGAAAAGGGGAGATATTGATCCATTAACAACAATGGAGACAGATCGGCCTGATAAGAAACTAGATATGATGGAACAAAGTGAAGAAGGGAAGTCAAAAGATGGGACCATAGAGATTAGACCTCGATGCCCCTCCTTATTAAAAGCTTTCGGTATATCATAGCAACTACATATGACTTCTCATCATCTTTCAGGGATGATAACCAGACGTTAGTGACATATGAGAACATAATAACAATGAATATCGCGTTACGGAAGGCACGTCCATGCAACAGGAGAAGACTGAGATTCAAGATGTGTGAGGATGTGGGAGTTTAGGCGGGGTTCAAACTTTGGAATATTTGATGTCAAAGAAACAGGATGGCCTTTGAAGGGGCTAGAACGGTCTCCTTTCTTAAAGATGTCATGTACGAAAGACTGCTTCCAAGAAGAAGGAAAACTTCTAGTTTTAACTAGAAACGGAACAGACGCTCAAGCACAAGTGCAAGTTCGATGGCACACCCTTTCAGCACATTGGGATGGAAACCATCAGATCCATAAGACTTGCTTGTTTCCAGAGTATAAGACGCTTTCCGGACAGTTCCAATACGGATAAGGAGGAGGAGCAGAGGTTTAGTAAGAAGGGAGAGACGGAATCTTAAAGTCATCCAAGGTAAAGTTAACGAAGAAACGAGAAACAAAGAGAGTTGCTTTGACTACGGGAGAGAGCAGGAGAGGTAGAGTTACAGAGGTTGTTAGCAATGCCTTTAGCTAAAAACCTGGAACACCTATCAGTAGACGAGAGGAAAGGTTAACTTACTTCATCTGAATAAAGGAACGCTCTGCCTCAGAGATAACATACTTGCAGTGATTACGTGCAATGATAGATTCTGCAAGGGTGGTGGAGAAAAACGAGCTTTTTAAAGCCCGATATGCCTGATCCCTTGCCTGATTGATCGCAGAACAGGAATGGCTGAAACATGGACTAGAAGTAGAGGTCGTGTTGGAGGAAGAAGGGATCCAAATTTCCACTCGTGCAACAATAACAACTGGAATGCGTTAGGCGAAGAAAAAAGCATCACACAAGAGAGACAGTAATTTATCCAGGGAAATTCAACGAAGAATTTTTGCAAACTATTCCGGTCAGGTTTGATGAGATGTCAATATCTAGGTTTACAAGGGGCTGCTGAAGGAAATGTGCCTTTGAAATAGGCATGACTATGAGAGTGTGGTCAGAAGAACCAAATGAGGACGAGATTAGCGATTAACGTTATGGGAGGGGTGGGTAATGATTTGTTCTAATGCACTAAAAAGGGAGAACGTGAGGGCAGTATTCCCAATACCATCCGTATGGGTAGAGTTCAATCATTTCCAAAAGCGAACATTCAAATCCCCTGGGCAGAGGATATATGCTTGCAGGTATGATGATGTCACGTCGTTATTGTGGTTTAGGCAGTCCAAGAAAGATGTGAAATGTGCAGTCTTAGGATAGCAGAAGAGTGATTAGAAATTATGGGTGAATATGAGAAAGGGCTCAGTGAGAACTTCATTGGACATCTGAGTCCCAGAGGGATGTAAGATACTAGTAGAGGTACTAAAGAGATGGTGTTTAACATAATTAAGATTACTAAAAAGGCAGCATATGTTAGTAGAGTGAAAAAAAAAGAGACGGGTCCATTAAGGAGGAAAGGTTGTGGCAAGGGCTGGTACTGTACTGTCAGCCCTCCCTCCCATTGGCAGTACAGTCAAGCGGGAACTCGGAGGTTCATAGCACTAGGGGCCATAGACATCTCGGACTGTATCAGAGAATTCTTAGAAACAAAAGCGCAGACAAGAGAAGGCAATATAACTTATGTAAAGAAAATAAGGAAAATTGAATAGGCGTATATGCTTGTAAGGATATAGCAGGACTAGAACGGTAGTCCCGATTTAAAGAGATAGAAACGAGTTGATCGTAATGATGATAAGTGAAAATAATGATGATATCGAGTAAGATATTTTTTATTCATACTAAGGCACGATGGTCCGTCCAGGTAGAGGAACTGTGGCGTAGATTTGTATAAGGAACGTCTAGCTCCGAGGTCGTATTATCTGACAACATTATCGGCGAGGGTGAAGCAGATGTTCATCGCCAGGGTTACAACAGATGTTACTTTGCATTCTTTTTTTAATGGGCTTCCCATTATACAAAGTCTGTCTATGAATGTGCCCCGGAGAGAGAGCATACTTCAAGTGCACCCTGACTAGTCTCAAACCGCAGCATACCACGAAGAAAATACTCCTAACACGTCCTTGAACCTTAGTACACTACTAACAAAATATAATATCCCGTGTTAAACCAAAAAATATTAATAACAAGTCTCTCTGTCCCCTGTTAACCAAAACATCCCTCAACAAAGCACACTACCGCGTGTTAGATAATAAAATGCCACTACCAATTCAACCTGGTCAGCTATAAATCAAAGCGCACATCAAACAAAAGCGACCTGGCCTATGTAACAGCACCATGGTTTGGTTTAAACTAGAGCGCATACAAAAGAAAAAGCATTTCATCCCATGATGAATAAAAATTTTCCGTAGATACACTACATCGTCTATTCTTTTTCTCATTCATTAATCTTTTCATATTTGAATTATGATCTGACCTAGAAGTGGACTTTAGGTTATTACTCACACTTCCCTTCATGATCTTGTTGATTTTGTGGGTTATAATGTTTTCCCTCAATTCTACGCTCTGCATACCGTGATTGGTTCATATTTTCATATTCTTTAAGTTTTACATTTTATATCTAAGATGTTAAAGCTGGTTTCTCCTTTTTTTTCTTTTTGCTTTTTATATATTCTTAAAGCTTGACTAAAATAAGATAGATGATTTTCGACAACTAGCGTTTGAGCATCCACCCAATTATAATCAAAACTGAGAAAATTAGAGATGATAGAAAAGTATATTAATAACTGTAGATATGCAGTCTTATTCAGTTCTTTGTGCATATATATATATATATATATATATATATATATATATATATATATATATATATATATATATATATATATATATATATATATATTATCCCTGGGGATAGGGGAGAAAGAATACTTCCCACGTATTCCCTGCGTGTCGTAGAAGGTGACTAAAAGGGAAGGGAGCGGGGGGCTGGAAATCCTCCCCTCTCAATTTTTTTTTCTTTTTTATTTTCCAAAAGAAGGAACAGAGAAGGGGGCCTGGTGAGGATATTCCCTAAAAGGCCCAGTCCTCTGTTCTTAACGCTACCTCGCTAATGCGGGAAATGGCGAATAGTATGAAAGAAAAGAAAGAAAAATATATATATATATATATATATATATATATATATATATATATATATTATCCCTGGGGATAGGGGATTAAGAATACTTCCCACGTATTCCCTGCTTGTCGTAGAAGGCGACTAAAAGGGGAGGGAGCGGGGGGCTGGAAATCCTCCCCTCTCTTTTTTTTTTTTTTATTTTTTTTTTTTTTTTCAATTTTCCAAAAGAAGGAACAGAGAATTGGGCCAGGTGAGGGTATTCCCTCAAAGGCCCAGTCCTCTGTTCTTAACGCTACCTCGCTAATGCGGGAAATGGCGAATAGTTTGAAAGTAAAGAAAATATATATATATATATATATATATATATATATATATATATATATATATATATATATATATATATATATATATATATATACATATATATATATATATATATATATATATATATATATATATATATATATATATATATATATATATATATATATATATATATATATATATATATATATACATATATATATATATACATATATATATATATATATATATATATATATATATATATATATATATATATATATATATATATATATATATATATATATATGATCCCTGGGGATAGGGGATTAAGAGTACTTCCCACGTATTCCCTGCGTGTCGTAGAAGGCGACTAAAAGGGGAGGGAGCGGGGGGGGGGCTGGAAATCCTCCCCTTTCGGTTTTTTTTTTTAATTTTCCAAAAGAAGGAATAGAGAATTGGGCCAGGTGAGGGTATACCCTCAAAGGCCCAGTCCTCTGTTCTTAACGCTACCTCGCTAATGCGGGAAATGGCGAATAGTTTGAAAGAAAGAAAGAAAGAATATATATATATATATATATATATATATATATATATATATATATATATATATATATATATATATATATATATATATATATATATATATGTATATATCCCTATGAGTCCACGGGGAAAATGAAACACGAAAAGTTCCCAAGTGCACTTTCGTGTAATAATCACATCATCAGGAGAGACACAAGAGAGGAATATAACAGTCAGTTGATATACATCGAAGAGACGAAGCTAGGACGCCATTTGGTAAACATGTGATTGTCCAAAACATACAACGAGCGTTCATAAACTTATCATTTTACAAATCTTATCAACAATAAAGTTATCTAATTTGTACAGAACATCACTAATATTAAGATTATAATTCTTTGTGTATTTAATAATAGAAGATTCAATGATATTTCTCTTGGTAATAGAGTTAGAGTTAACTCTATTAGCGTTCATAAACATATCATTTTACAAATTCTACCACCAAAAAAATAATCTAATTTGCTTAGACCATCATCAATATTAAGATTATAATTCTCTGCGTATTTGATGATAGAATTTTCAATTATGTTTCTCGTGGTAATAGGGTTAGAGTCAATATCTGTGATAACATTACTCCAGTCAATACAATGATCATAGTTTTTAACGTGATTAAACAAAGCATTTGATTCTTGCCCCATTCTTATACTATATATATGTTGATTAAGCCTAAGAGAAAGATCCTTACCAGTCTACCCAACATAAGATTTTTCACAAATTCTACCTGGCACTTTATAGATGCATGCAAGAAAATTTTCTGGTGAATTCCTGATTAAGATATGCTTTATAGTATTCTTGTTGCTGAAGGCAAAATTTACATTTAAGGATTTAAGCAACATGGGAAGTAAAGTGAAAATAATATCAAAGGGGAGAACTAAAAGATTCTTGATGTCAATAGGAGGTTGGGCTCAACTCTATAAAATGATTTCTTTGCAAACTCAAGCGATTTATCAATGAAAGATCTAGGGTACTTTAACTTAGATCCAGTAGAGTATATATTCTCAAATTCAACATCTATAAACTCTGGACTGCAAGTAAGTAATGCCCTAAGGAAAATAGATAGATATGATGATAATTTAACTCTGTCATGTTGAGATGAGTAATAATGGATATATGAGCATATATTGGTGTGTTTTCTGTATATGCTAAACTTAAACTTGTTTCCTTGCCTATGGATCATGCAATCTAAAAATGGTAAAATACCATTATTTTCATTTTCTACTGTAAATTTGATGAAAGGTACTAAGTTGTTAAGTAAGGGGAGAAATATGTGTAAATTTTCCTTTGTTGGCCAAACACAAAGAAAATCATCTACATACCTAAACCAAATTGAATTGGAAGGTAAGATATCCTTTAGTAATTTTGTATCGAAAAATTCCATATGAAGATTACTTAGTACAGGTGAGAGAGTGTTGCCCATTGCCATACCAAATTATTGAGCATAATAATCTCCATTGAATTGAAATACACAGTCTTTTATACACAATTTTATCAGTTCAATGAAAACAGACTTTGAAACAGGTCAATGAATATCATCCAACACATCAGATAAATATGCTAAAAGGTCATCAACTTTATCTTTAGTGAAAAGTGAGGAAACATCAAAGCTAACTAGCTTGAAATCAAAATTAACATTGTTTAGTTTGTTGACTAAATCTATATTGTTCATAATATTTGAATTTGATAACTTACCCACTAAAGTGCTTAATAAACTAAGCATTTTGACAATTTCTGTATGATGGAGCCTACTGAACTCACTATAGGTCTTCCCGGAAAATTCCGTTTATGTGTTTTGATAAGTCCATACATATATGGCAATGAAAGGGACAAAAATGACAAAATTTTGATAAGAGAATTATAACCTTTCAACAACAACTTCATTTTTTTATTTAAATGGGAATTAACTTCTTCGATGGGATTTCACAAAGTTTAGAGTATGTTGTGTTATCATTTAGAAGATCATTCATTTTAGATAAATAGTTACTTTTTTCTAAAATCACAACAGTGTTAGCCTTATCTGCTTTAGGAATATGTATATCCTTGTCTTTTTTTAGGTTGTTAATAGCTTTTATAAATCTTTTAGGGTAATTCGGTTCCTCTGGTTTTGACAAACTGGCATACACTAAACCCTTACAGATATTAATTTCATCATTACTTAAATTACTGTATTTCTCTTAATTACAAAAAGACTTTGTGACATCAACACAGATGGCTTCCATGTAAGAGCATATAAAACTTAAACCATAGCCTAATGCACACAAGCAATCCTTATCTAGCTGCTTATTAGACAGGTTTATCACAAAAGAAGGGTTTGTGTTCTTGGTCCAGTCGCTGTTTTTGATAAGATGGTCCAACTTACAATTTAGTGACTTTTGTAGCCTATTGAGTTCTTTCCCTAATCTATCATAGCAATAGTCCAACATCCGGTTCTTCCAGTATGTCAGTATTGTTATTTGAAAGGCACATTTCTTCTCTCTTGTAATGCGGAAAGCCTCTTTTTCAAGTTTCTTTAATTCAATGTGTTTCTTTAAAATAATGTTTTGAAATTGGTCAAATAGTCGACCAGACAGCTGTAACAATCGTTGAGGTCGGACAGATCTTGGCATCATTTGTTCATCAAGGCATTTCTTAAGGAATCCAAATCGTAACTTCAGTTATTGGGCCTTGATTAACGATTTGGAGAAAGCAGTAACGAAAGGAGAAAGTCCAGGGCAGCTTGTATAAAAGTAATAGATGAGCCGTGTAGTATCCATGTGGGAAAGGATCACAATTTTGTGCGTGATCAAGATATTCCTGTGAGTCCACGGTGAAAATGAGACACAATAAGTTCCCAAGTGCACCTACGTGTAATAATCACATCATCAGAGGTGACACAAGAGAAAAATATTAGTCAGTAAAGATGCAATTGTCCAAGACATACAACGAGCGTTCATTAACTTATCATTTTACAAATTTTATCAACAATAAAGTTATCTAATTTGTATAGACTATCACTAATATTAAGATTATAATTCTTTGTGTATTTAGTAATAGAAGATTCCATAATATTTCTCGTGGTAAAACAGTTAGAGTTAATAACCGAGATGGCATTACTCCAGTCAGTACAATGATCATAGTTTTTAACATGATTAAATAGGGGATTTGATTCTTGTCCCGTTCTAATACTATATCTATTTTGCTTAGGTCTAACAGAAAGATCGTTACCAGTCTGCCCAATATAAAATTTATCACAATATCCACATGGCACTTTATAGATATCTTTCTGGTGAATTCCTGATCAAAATATTATTTATAGTATCATTTTTGCTGAAGGCAACATTTACATTAAAGGATTTAAGCAACATGGGAAGTAAATTGAAATTATTATTAAAAGGGAGAACTTAAAGATTCTTGGTGTCAATGGGAGGTTTGGGCTCAACTCTGGAAAATGTTTCCTTTGCTAACTTAAGCGATTCATCAATGAAAGATCTAGGGTACTTTAGCTTACATCCAATAAAATGTATCTTCTCAAACTTATTATCAATAAACTCTGGACTGGAAATACGTAATGCCCAAAGGAACATATATTAAAATGATGATGATTTAACTTTGTCATGTTGAGATGAGTAATAATGGATATATGAACATACATTGGTGGGTTTTCTGTACATGCTAAACTTAGACTTGTTTCCTTGCCTATGGATGATGCAATCTAAAGATGGTGACATACCATTATTTTCATTTTGTACACTAAATTTAATGGAAGGTATTAAATTGTTAAGTAAGGGGAGAAATATTCTTAGAATATTTCTGCAAAAAAAGAGACGAAAAAATGCCTAACCCAATCACATACACGCGCATATACATAAATGTCCACTGAGGCACATATATGCCTATACATTTCAACGTATACATACTTGTACATAAACAGACGTATACAAATATTCACATGTACATATTCATATTTGCTGCCTTCATCCATTTTCGTCACCACCCAGCCACGCATGAAATGGGACCCTCCTCCAACCGCACGCGGGCAAGGTAGAGCTAGGAAAAGACAACAAAGGCCACATTTGTTCACACAGTCTCAGTTTTTGATAAGATGGTCCAACTTACAATTTAGTGACTTTTGTAGCCTATTGCGTTCTTTCCTTAATCTATCATAGCAATAGTCCAACATCCGGTTCTTCCAGTATGTCGGTATTGCCATTTCAAAGGCACGTTTCTTCTCTCTTGTAATGCGGAAAGCCTCTTTTTCAAGTTTCTTTAATTCAATGTGTTTCTTTAAAATAATGTTTTGAAATTGGTCAAATAGTCGACCAGACAGCTGTAACAATCGTTGAGGTCGGACAGATCTTGGCATCATTTGTTCATCAAGGCATTTCTTAAGGAATCCAAATCGTAACTTCAGTTATTGGGCCTTGATTAACGATTTGGAGAAAGCAGTAACGAAAGGAGAAAGTCCAGGGCAGCTTGTATAAAAGTAATAGATGAGCCGTGTGGTATCCATGTGGGAAAGGATCACAATTTTGTGCGTGATCAAGATATTCCTGTGAGTCCACGGGGAAAATGAGACACAATAAGTTCCCAAGTGCACCTACCTCATCAGAGGTGACACAAGAGAAAAATATTATTCAGTAAACATGCAATTGTCCAAGACATACAACGAGAGTTCATTAACTTATCATTTTACAAATTTTATCAACAATAAAGTTATCTAATTTGTATAGATTATCAAAATTATTAAGATTATAATTCTTTGTGAATTTAGTAATAGAAGATTCAATAATATTTCTCGTGGTAAAACAGTTAGAGTTAATAACCGAGATGGCATTACTCCTGTCAGTGCAGTGATCATAGTTTTTAACATGATTAAATAGGGGATTTGATTCTTGTCCCGTTCTTATACTATATCTATTTTGCTTAAGTCTAACAGAAAGATCGTTACCAGTCTGCCCAATATAAAATTTATCACAATATCCACATGGCACTTTATAGATATCTTTCTGGTGAATTCCTGATCAAAATATTATTTATAGTATCATTTTTGCTGAAGGCAACATTTACATTAAAGGATTTAAGCAACATGGGAAGTAAAGTGAAATTATTATTAAAAGGGAGAACTTAAAGATTCTTGGTGTCAATGGGAGGTTTGGGCTCAACTCTAAAAAATGTTTCCTTTGCTAACTTAAGCGATTTATCAATGATAAATCGCTTCAGTTAGATCCAATAAAATATATCTTCTCAAACTTATTATCAATAAACTCTGGACTGGAAATGCGTAATGCCCAAAGGAACATATATTGAAATGATGATAATTCAACTTTGTCATGTTGAGATGAGTAATAATGGATATATGAGCATACATTGGTGTGTTTTCTGTACATGTTAAACTTAAACGTGTTTCCTTGCCTATGGATGATGCAATCTAAAGATGGTGACATACCATTATTTTCATTTTGTACACTAAATTTAATGGAAGGTATTAAATTGTTAAGTAAGGGGAGAAATATTCTTAGAATATTCTTAGAATATTTCTGCAAAAAAAAGAGACGAGAAAATGTGATTCAATCACATGTTTACCAAATGGCGTCCTATCTTCGTCTCTTCGATGTATATCAACTGACTGTTATATTCCTCTCTTGTGTCTCCCCTGATGATGTAATTATTACATGAAAGTGCACTTGTGTTTTCGTGTTTCATTTTCCCCGTGGACTCATAGGAATATCTTGATCACGCGCAAAATTGTGATCCTTTCCAATATATATGTATATATGTATCCAAGACATACAACGAGCGTTCATAAACTTATCATGTACATTTCTTATCAACAATAAAGTTATCTAATTTGTATAGACCATCACTGATATTAAGATTATAATTATTTGTGTATTAATAATAGAAGATTCAATGATATTTCTCTTGCTAATAGAGTTAGATCTGATAACTAAGATGGCATTGCTGCAGTCAATACAATGTTCATAGTTTTTAACGTGATTAAACAAGGCATTTGATTCTTGTCCCGTTCTTATACTATATTTATGTTGCTTAAATCTAACAGAAAGTTTCTTACCAGTATGCCCAACATAGAATTTATCACAATTTCCACAAGGCACTTCATTGATGCATTCAAGAGAATTTTCTGGCGAATTCCTGATTAATATATTCTTTATAGTATTATTGTTGCTGAAGGCAACATTTACATTAAAGGATTTGAGCAACATGGGAAGTAAAGTGAAATTATTATTAAAAGGGAGAACTAAAAGATTCTTGGTGTCAATGGGAGGTTTGGGCTCAACTCTATAAAATGATTTCTTTGCTAACTTAGAAGATTTAGAAAGATTTAGGGTACTTTAACTTAGATCCAATTGAAAACATCTTAAATTCATCATCAATAAACTCTGGACTAATGTAATGCACTAAGGAACGTAGATTGAAATGATGATTATTTAACTCTGTCATGTTGAGATGAGTAATAATGGATATATGAGCATACATTGGTGGGTTTTCTTTATATGCTAAACTTAAACTTATTTCCTTGCCTATGGATCATGCAATCTAAAAATGGTAAAATACCATTATTTTCATTTTCTGCAGTGAATTTGATGAAAGGTACTAAATTGTTAAGTAAGGGTAGAAGTATTTGTAAATTTTCATTTCTTGGCCAAGCATAAAGAACATCATCTACTTACCTAAACCAAATTTCATTAGAAGGTAAGATATCCTTTAGTAATTTTGTTTCAAAAAATTCTATATAGAAATAACTTATTACAAGTGAAAGAGGGTTACCCATTGCCATATCAAATTTTTGAGCATAAAAATCTCCATTGAATTGAAATACACAGTCTTTTATACAGAATTTTATCAGTTCAATGAAAACAGGCTTTGAAACAGGTAAATCAATATCATCCTTGACATCAAATAGATACTCTAAAAGGTCATCAACTTGAACTTTAGTGAAAGTGAGGAAACATCAAAGCTAACTCGTTTGAAACCAAAATTAACATTGATATTGTTTAGCTTGTTGAATAAATCTACATTGTTCATGATATTAGAATTTGATACCTTACCCACTAAAGGGGTTAGTAAAGAAACTAACCATTTTGACAGTTTATATGTGGTGGAGCCTACTGAACTCACTATAGAACTTGTTGGAAAAGTCTGTTTATGTGTTTTGATAAGTGCATACATATATGGCAATGAAGGGGACAAAGATGACAAACTTTTGATTAGAGAACTGTTACCTTTCAACAACAACTTCATTTCTTTATTGTAATGGGAATTTAGCTGCTTCTACGGGGTTTTTATTAAGTTTAGAATATGTTGCGTCATCATTCAAAAGATCATTAATTTTAGATAGATAGTTACTTTTGTGTAAAATCACAAGTGTGTTAGCCTTATCTGCTTTAGGAATATATATATATCCTTGTCTTTTTTTTTAAGGTGTTAATAGCTCTTATAAATCTTCTAGGGCAACTAGTTTCCACTGGTTTTGACAAACTGGCATACACTAAACCCTTACAGATATTAATTTCATCATTACTTAAATTACTGTATTTCTCTAAATTACAAAAAACTTTGTTACATCAACACAGCTGGCTTCCCTGTTAGAGCACACAAAACTTAAACCATAGCCTAAAGCACACAAGGAATCCTTATCTAATTGTTTATTAGACAGGTTTATCACAAAAGAAGGGTTTGTGTTCTTGGTCCAGTCGCTGTTTTTAACAAGATGGTCCAACTTACAATTTAGTGACATTTGTAGTCTATTGTGTTCTTTCCTTAATCTATCATAGCAATAGTCCAACGTCCAGTTCTTCCAGTATGTCGGTATTGCCGTTTGTAAGGCACATTTCTTCTCTCTTGTAATGCGAAAAGCCTCATTCATTTCATGTTCATCTAATTCAATGTGTTTCTTTATAATATTGTTTTGGAAATGGTTAAACAGTCGACCAGACAGCTGTAACAATCGTTGAGGTAGGACAGATCTTGGCATCATGTGTTCATCAAGCCATTTCCTAGGGAATCCAAATCGTAACTTCAGTTGGTGGGCCTTGATTAACGATTTGGAGAAAGCAGTAACGAAAGGAGAAAGTCCAGGGAAGCTTGTAGAAAAGTAATAGAAGAGCCCTGTGGAATCCATGCTGGAAAGGATGGCATTACTCTAGTCAATACAATGATCATATTTATCTAGATTTTTATCTAATATTTATCTAAAATAAATGATCTTTTAAATGATGACACAACATATTCTAAACAGATTAAAAATCCCGTAAAAGCAGTTAATTCCCATTTCCATATAGAGATGAAGTTGTTGTTGAAAGGTAATAGTTCTCTTATCAAACGTTTGTCATTTTTGTCCCTTTTATTGCCAGATATGTATGGACTTATCGAAACACATAAACAGAATTTTCCAGCGAGACCTATAGTGAGTTCAGTAGGCTCCACCACATATAAATTGTCAAAATAGTTAGTTTCTTTATTAACCCCTTCAGTGGGTAAGGTATCAAATTCTAATATCATGAACAATGTAGTTTTATTCAACAAGCTAAACAATATCAATATTAATTTTAGTTTCAAACGAGTTAGCTTTGATGTTTCCTCACTTTTCACTAAAGCTTCAGTTGATGACTGTTTAGAATATCAATTTGATGTCTTGGATGATATTGATTCACCTGCTTCAAAGTCTGTTTTCATTGAACTGATAAAATTCTGTATAAAAGACTGTGTATTTCAATTCAATGGAGATTATGCTCAAAAATTTGGTATGACAATGAGTAACCCCTCTTTCACCTGTACTAAGTAATCTTTGTATGGATTTTTTTAAACAAAATTACTAAAGGATATCTTACCTTCTAATTCAATTTGGTTTAGGTATGTAGATGATGTTTTTGTGTTTGGCAAACGCGGAGACAGCGACAAAGCAAAATAGATTAAAAAAAGAATATATATATATATATATATATATATATATATATATATATATATATATATATATATATATATATATATATATATATATATATATATATATATATATATATATATATATATATATATATATATTATTTTTTTATTATACTTTGTCGCTGTCTCCCGCGTTTGCGAGGTAGCGCAAGGAAACAGACGAAAGAAATGGCGCAACCCCCCCCCCCCATACACATGTATATACATACGTCCACACACGCAAATATACATACCTACACAGCTTTCCATGGTTTACCCCAGACGCTTCACATGCCCTGCTTCAATCCACTGACAGCACGTCAACCCCGGTATACCACATCCCTCAATTCACTCTATTCCTTGCCCTCCTTTCACCCTCCTGCATGTTCAGGCCCCGATCACACAAAATCTTTTTCACTCCATCTTTCCACCTCCAATTTGGTCTCCCTCTTCTCCTCGTTCCCTCCACCTCCGACACATATATCCTCTTGGTCAATCTTTCCTCACTCATCCTCTCCATGTGCCCAAACCACTTCAAAACACCCTCTTCTGCTCTCTCAACCACGCTCTTTTTATTTCCACACATCTCTCTTACCCTTACGTTACTCACTCGATCAAACCACCTCACACCACACATTGTCCTCAAACATCTCATTTCCAGCACATCCATCCTCCTGCGCACAACTCTATCCATAGCCCACGCCTCGCTGGTGGCTGATTCATGTGAGAAACTGCAGAAGCTGGTGACTGAGTTTGGTAAAGTGTGTGAAGGAAGAAAGTTAAGAGTAAATGTGAATAAGAGCAAGGTTATTAGGTACAATAGGGTTGAGGGTCAAGTCAATTGGGAGGTGAGTTTGAATGGAGAAAAACTGGAGGAAGTGAAGTGTTTTAGATATCTGGGAGTGGATCTGGCAGCGGATGGAACCATGGAAGCGGAAGTGGATCATAGGGTGGGGGAGGGGGCGAAAATTCTGGGAGCCTTGAAGAATGTGTGGAAGTCGAGAACATTATCTCGGAAAGCAAAAATGAGTATGTTTGAAGGAATAGTGGTTCCAACAATGTTGTATGGTTGCGAGGCGTGGGCTATGGATAGAGTTGTGCGCAGGAGGATGGATGTGCTGGAAATGAGATGTTTGAGGACAATGTGTGGTGTGAGGTGGTTTGATCGAGTAAGGGTAAGAGAGATGTGTGGAAATAAAAAGAGCGTGGTTGAGAGAGCAGAAGAGGGTGTTTTGAAATGGTTTGGGCACATGGAGAGAATGAGTGAGGAAAAATTGACCAAGAGGATATATGTGTCGGAGGTGGAGGGAACGAGGAGAAAAGGGAGACCAAATGGGAGGTGGAAAGATGGAGTGAAAAAGATTTTGTGTGATCGGGGCCTGAACATGCAGGAGGGTGAAAGGAGGGCAAGGAATAGAGTGAATTGGAGCGATGTGGTATACCGGGGTTGACGTGCTGTCAGTGGATTGAATCGGGGCATGTGAAGCGTCTGGGGTAAACCATGGAAAGCTGTGTAGGTATGTATATTTTGCGTGTGTGGACGTATGTATATACATGTGTATGGGGGTGGGTTGGGCCATTTCTTTCGTCTGTTTCCTTGCGCTACCTCGCAAACGCGGGAGACAGCGACAAAGCAAAAAAAAAAAAAAAAAAAAAAAATATATATATATATATATATATATATTTTTTTTTTTTTTTTTTTTTTCATGCTATTCGCTATTTCCCGCGATAGCGAGGTAGCGTTAAGAACAGAGGACTGGGCCTTTGAGGGAATATCCTCACCTGGACCTCTCCTCTGTTCCTTCTTTTGGAAAAAAAAAAAAAAAAAAAAAAAAAAAAAAAAAACGAGAGGGGAGGATTTCCAGCCCCCCGCTCCCTTCCCTTTTAGTCGCCTTCTACGACACGCAGGGAAAACGTGGGAAGTATTCTTTCTCCCCTATCCCCATATATATATATGGAACGATGGAAATGTGTGTCTGTCGAGGACAGTGAGAGAGATTCATTTTCCCGGCCTGTGATTAGCCGTTCCTATGTCTCTAGTTTTGTTGGACAAGAAAATAGTGAAATTAGAAAAAATGTAGCTTAGACATTGAAGCTTATTGATACAGTGGTTAAATTGATGAGAACTACTATTGACGTTTGTGTGAATAAATCATACATTTCCTTTTTCCATAGGAAGAGGTTGAATCATTATGTGACATTCATTTTTTCATTTCATTTCAAGCTAGAAGTTTCAGTTTTCTGAATTGTTTCTTACATTTTTCATATGTATATATATGTATGTGTGTGTGTGTGTATATGTTCGTATGTATGTGTATGTGTGTATGTGTATATATATCTTTTTCTTTTTCTTTCAAACTATTCGCCATTTCCCGCATTAGCGAGGTAGCGTTAAGAACAGAGGCCTGGGCCTTTGAAGGAATACCATCACCTGGCCCAATTCTCTGTTCCTTCTTTTGGAAAATTAAAAAAAAACGAGAGGGGAGGATTTCCAGCCCCCCGCTCCCTCCCCTTTTAGTCGCCTTCTACGACACGCAGGGAATACGTGGGAAGTATTCTGGGGATATTATCCCTGGGGATAGGGTTGAAAGAATACTTCCCACGCATTTCTCGCGTGTCGTAGAAAGCGACTAGAGGGGACGGGAGCGGGGGGCCAGAAATCCTCCCCTCCTTGTATTTTCTAAACTTTCTAAAATGGGAAACAGAAGAAGGAGTCACGCGTGGAGCGTTCATCCTCCTCGAAGGCTCAGAGTGGGGTGCCTAAATGTGTGTGGATGTAACCAAGATGTGAAAAAAGGAGAGATAGGTAGTATGTTTGAGGAAAGGAACCTGGATGTTTTGGCTCTCAGTGAAACGAAGCTCATGGGTAAAGGGGAAGAGTGGTTTGGGAATGTCTTGGGAGTAAAGTCAGGGGTTAGTGAGAGGACAAGAGCAAGGGAAGGAGTAGCAGTACTCCTGAAACAGGAGTTGTGGGAGTATGTGATAGAATGTAAGAAAGTAAATTCTCGATTGATATGGGTAAAACTGAAAGTTGATGGAGAGAGATGGGTGATTATTGGTGCATATGCACCTGGGCATGAGAAGAAAGATCATGAGAGGCAAGTGTTATGGGAGCAGCTGAATGAGTGTGTTAGTGGTTTTGATGCACGAAACCGGGTTATAGTGATGGGTGATTTGAATGCAAAGGTGAGTAATGTGGCAGTTGAGGGAATAATTGGTATACATGGGGTGTTCAGTGTTGTAAATGGAAATGGTGAAGAGCTTGTAGATTTATGTGCTGAAAAAGGATTGATGATTGGGAATACCTGGTTTAAAAAGCGAGATATACATAAGTATACTTATGTAAGTAGGAGAGATGGCCAGAGAGCGTTATTGGATTACGTGTTAATTGACAGGCGCGCGAAAGAGAGACTTTTGGATGTTAATGTGCTGAGAGGTGCAACTGGAGGGATGTCTGATCATTATCTTGTGGAGGCTAAGGTGAAGATTTGTATGGGTTTTCAGAGAAGAAGAGTGAATGTTGGGGTGAAGAGGGTGGTGAGAGTAAGTGAGCTTGGGAAGGAGACTTGTGTGAGGAAGTACCAGGAGAGACTGAGTACAGAATGGAAAAAGGTGAGAACAATGGAAGTAAGGGGAGTGGGGGAGGAATGGGATGTATTTAGGGAATCAGTGATGGATTGCGCAAAAGATGCTTGTGGCATGAGAAGAGTGGGAGGTAGGTTGATTAGAAAGGGTAGTGAGTGGTGGGATGAAGAAGTAAGAGTATTAGTGAAAGAGAAGAGAGAGGCATTCGGACAATTTTTGCTGGGAAAAAAGGCAACTGAGTTGGAGATGTATAAAAGAAAGAGACAGGAGGTCAAGGGAAAGGTGCAAGAGGTGAAAAAAAGGGCAAATGAGAGTTGGGGTGAGAGAATATCATTAAATTTTAGGGAGAATAAAAAGATGTTCTGGAAGGAGGTAAATAAAGTGCGTAAGACAAGGGAGCAAATGGGAACTTCAGTGAAGGGCGCAAATGGGGAGGTGATAACAAGTAGTGGTGATGTGAGAAGGAGATGGAGTGAGTATTTTGAAGGTTGGTTGAATGTGTTTGATGATAGAGTGGCAGATGAAGGGTGTTTTGGTCGAGGTGGTGTGCAAAGTGAGAGGGTTAGGGAAAATGATTTGGTAAACAGAGAAGAGGTAGTAAAAGCTTTGAGGAAGATGAAAGCCGGCAAGGCAGCAGGTTTGGATGGTATTGCAGTGGAATTTATTAATAAAGGAGGTGACTGTATTGTTGACTGGTTGGTAAGGTTATTTAATGTATGTATGACTCATGGTGAGGTGCCTGAGGATTGGCGGAATGCGTGCATAGTGCCATTGTACAAAGGCAGGTGGGATAAGAGTGAGTGCTCAAATTACAGAGGTAAAAGTTTGTTGAGTATTCCTAGTAAATTATATGGGAGGGTATTGATTGAGAGGGTGAAGGCATGTACAGAGCATCAGATTGGGGAAGAGCAGTGTGGTTTCAGAAGTGGTAGAGGAAGTGTGGATCAGGTGTTTGCTTTGAAGAATGTATGTGAGAAATACTTGAAAAAGCAAATGGATTTGTATGTAGCATTTATGGATCTGGAGAAGGCATATGATAGAGTTGATAGGGATGCTCTGTGGAAGGTATTAAGAATATAAGGTGTGGGAGGCAAGTTGTTAGAAGCAGTGAAAAGTTTTTATCGAGGATGTAAGGCATGTGTACCTGTAGGAAGAGAGGAAAGTGAATGGTTCTCAGTAAATGTAGGTTTGCGGCAAGGGTGTGTGATGTCTCCATGGTTGTTTAATTTGTTTATGGATGGGGTTGATAGTGAGGTGAATGCAAGAGTTTTGGAAAGAGCGGCAAGTATGAAGTCTGTTGGGGATGAGAGAGCTTGGGAAGTGAGTCAGTTGTTGTTCGCTGATGATACAGCGCTGGTGGCTGATTCATGTGAGAAACTGCAGAAGCTGGTGACTGAGTTTGGTAAAGTGTGAGAAAGAAGAAAGTTAAGAGTAACTGTGAATAAGATCAAGGTTATTAGGTACAGTAGGGTTGAGGGTCAAGTCAATTGGGAGGTGAGTTTGAATGGAGAAAAACTGGAGGAAGTGAAGTGTTTTAGATATCTGGGAGTGGATCTGGCAGCGGATGGAACCATGGAAGCGGAAGTGGATCATAGGGTGGGGGAGGGGGCGAAAATTCTGGGAGCCTTGAAGAATGTGTCGGAAGTCGAGAACATTATCTCGGAAAGCAAAAATGGGTATGTTTGAAGGAATAGTGGTTCCAACAATGTTGTATGGTTGCGAGGCGTGGGCTATGGATAGAGTTGTGCGCAGGAGGATGGATGTGCTGGAAATGAGATGTTTGAGGACAATGTGTGGTGTGAGGTGGTTTGATCGAGTAAGTAACGTAAGGGTAAGAGTGATGTGTGGAAATAAAAAGAGCGTGGATGAGAGAGCAGAGGAGGGTGTTTTGACATGGTTTGGGCACATGGAGAGAATGAGTGAGGGAAGATTGACCAAGAGGATATATGTGCCGGAGGTGGAGGGAACGAGAAGAAGAGGGAGACCAAATTGGAGGTGGAAAGATGGAGTGAAAAAGATTTTGTGTGATCGGGGCCTGAACATGCAGGAGGGTGAAAGGAGGGCAAGGAATAGAGTGAATTGGATCGATGTGGTATTCCGGGGTTGACGTGCTGTCAGTGGATTGAATCAGGGCATGTGAAGCGTCTGGGGTAAACCATGGAAAGCTGTGTAGGTGTGTATATTTGCGTGTGTGGACGTATGTATATACATGTGTATGGGGGTGGGTTGGGCCATTTCTTTCGTCTGTTTCCATGCTTCTGCAGTTTCTCACATGAATCAGCCACCAGCGCTGTATCATCAGCGAACAACAACTGACTCACTTCCCAAGCTCTCTCATCCCCAACAGACTTCATACTTGCCCCTCTTTCCAAAACTCTTGCATTTACCTCCCTAACAACCCCATCCATAAACAAATTAAACAACCATGGAGACATCACACACCCCTGCCGCAAACCTACATTCACTGAGAACCAATCACTTTCCTCTCTTCCTACACGTACACATGCCTTACATCCTCGATAAAAACTTTTCACTGCTTCTAACAACTTTCCTCCCACACCATATATTCTTAATACCTTCCACAGAGCATCTCTATCAACTCTATCATATGCCTTCTCCAGATCCATAAATGCTACATACAAATCCATTTGCTTTTCTAAGTATTTCTCACATACATTCTTCAAAGCAAACACCTGATCCACACATCCTCTACCACTTCTGAAACCACACTGCTCTTCCCCAATCTGATGCTCTGTACATGCCTTCACCCTCTCAATCAATACCCTCCCATATAATTTACCAGGAATACTCAACAAACTTATACCTCTGTAATTTGAGCACTCACTCTTATCCCACCTGCCTTTGTACAATGGCACTATGCACCCATTCCGCCAATCCTCAGGCACCTCACCATGAGTCATACATACATTAAATAACCTTACCAACCAGTCAACAATACAGTCACCCCCTTTTTTAATAAATTCCACTGCAATACCATCCAAACCTGCTGCCTTGCCGGCTTTCATCTTCCGCAAAGCTTTCACTACCTCTTCTCTGTTTACCAAATCATTTTCCCTAACCCTCTCACTTTGCACACCACCTCGACCAAAACACCCTATATCTGCCACTCAATCATCAAACACATTCAACAAACCTTCATAATACTCACTCCATCTCCTTCTCACATCACCACTACTTGTTATCACCTCCCCATTTGCGCCCTTCACTGAAGTTCCCATTTGCTCCCTTGTCTTACGCACTTTATTTACCTCCTTCCAGAACATCTTTTTATTCTCCCTAAAATTTAATGATACTCTCTCACCCCAACTCTCATTTGCCCTTTTTTTCACCTCTTGCACCTTTCTCTTGACCTCCTGTCTCTTTCTTTTCTACATCTCCCACTCAATTGCATTTTTTCCCTGCAAAAATCGTCCAAATGCCTCTCTCTTCTCTTTCACTAATACTCTTACTTCTTCATCCCACCACTCACTACCCTTTCTAATCAACCCACCTCCCACTCTTCTCATGCCACAAGCATCTTTTGCGCAATCCATCACTGATTCCCTAAATACATCCCATTCCTCCCCCACTCCCCTTACTTCCATTGTTCTCACCTTTTTCCATTCTGTACTCAGTCTCTCCTGGTACTTCCTCACACAGGTCTCCTTCTCAAGCTCATTTACTCTCACCACCCTCTTCACCCCAACATTCACTCTTCTTTTCTGAAAACCCATACAAATCTTCACCTTAGCCTCCACAAGATAATGATCAGACATCCCTCCAGTTGCACCTCTCAGCACATTAACATCCAAAAGTCTCTCTTTCGCACGCCTGTCAATTAACACGTAATCCAATAACGCTCTCTGGCCATCTCTCCTACTTACATATTTATACTTATGTATATCTCGCTTTTTAAACCAGGTATTCCCAATCATCAGTCCTTTTTCAGCACATAAATCTACAAGCTCTTCACCATTTCCATTTACAACACTGAACACCCTATGTATACCAATTATTCCCTCAACTGTCACATTACTCACCTTTGCATTCAAATCACCCATCACTATAACCCGGTCTCGTACATCAAAACCAGTAACACACTCATTCAGCTGCTCCCAAAACACTTGCCTCTCTTGATCTTTCTTCTCATGCCCAGGTGCATATGCACCAATAATCACCCACCTCTCTCCATCAACTTTCAGTTTTACCCATATTAATCGAGAATTTACTTTCTTACACTCTATCACATACTCCCACAACTCCTGTTTCAGGAGTATTGCTACTCCTTCCCTTGCTCTTGTCCTCTCACTAACCCCTGACTTTACTCCCCAGACATTTCCAAACCACTCTTCCCCTTTACCCTTGAGCTTCGTTTCACTCAGAGCCAAAACATCCAGGTTCCTTTCCTCATACATACTACCTATCTCTCCTTTTTTCACATCTTGGTTACATCCACACACATTTAGGCACCCCACTCTGAGCCTTCGAGGAGGATGAGCACTCCCCGCGTGACTCCTTCTTCTGATTCCCATTTTAGAAAGTTAATACAAGGAGGGGAGGATTTCTGGCCCCCCGCTCCCGTCCCCTCTAGTCGCTTTCTACGACACGCGAGGAATACGTGGGAAGTATTCTTTCACCCCTATCCCCAGGGATAATATACATATATATATACATATACACATACACACACATACACATACATACGCACATATACACACACACACACACATGCATATATATACATATGAAAAATGTAAGAAACAATTTAGAAAACTGAAACTTCTAGCTTGAAATGAATGAAAAAAATGAATGTCACATAATGGTTCAACCTCTGGCTATGGAAAAAGGAAATGTATAATTTATTTACACAAACGTCAATAGCAGTTCTCATCAATTTAACCACTGTATCAATAAGCTTCAATGTCTAAGCTACATTTTTCTTCAATTTCACTATTTTCCTTCACATTTTCAATCGTGTCCGAAGGTTCTACTTCAAGAGTGATTGTTTTTCCAGTAAGGGTCTTCACATCTAGGTTACATCCACACACATTTAGGCACCCCACTCTGAGCCTTCGAGGAGGATGCTTTACTTGTGGTGCTGACTTCCCTGACGACAGGATGATGAGGAAAGTAGAATGTGGGGTATGGGCTGTTCATCTCACCCTCAGGTATCTCCTTGAGTTGCCGACGACCTCATCAAAGGCTTTCTGGAAATATCACTGACTCCACTGAAGAAGAACGTCGTCAATCCTCTTGTTGATCCTTCCTCCGCCCAGCAGGTGTGACAGCCATCAATCGGCGTCGTCCTCTGGTCGGCCCTGGTCGTCTTCCAAGCGGGTGCTCTGGTCGTCTTCCAGGCATATATATATATATATATTTTGAAGGCTTGTTGAGTGTGTTTGATGATAGAGTGGCAGATGTAGGGTGTTTTGGTCGAGGTGGTGTGCAAAGTGAGAGGGCTAGGGAAAATGATTTGGTAAACAGAGAAGAGGTAGTAAAAGCGTTGCGGAAGATGAAAGTCGGCAAGGGAGCAGGTTTGGATGGTATTGCAGTGGAATTTATTAAAGAAGGGCGTGAATGTCTTGTTGACTGGTTGGTAAGGTTATTTAATGTATGTATGATTCATGGTGAGGTGCCTGAGGATTGGCGGAATGCTTGCATAGTGCCGTTGTACAAAGGCAAAGGGGATAAGAGTGAGTGCTCAACTTACAGAGGTATAAGATTAATGAGTATTCCTGGTAAATTATATGGGAGGGTGTTGATTGAGAGGGTGAAGGCATGTACAGAGCATCAGATTGGGGAAGAGCAGTGTGGTTTCAGAAGTGGTAGAGGATGTGTGGATCAGGTGTTTGCTCTGAAGAATGTATGTGAGAAATACTTAGAAAAGCAAATGGATTTGTATGTAGCATTTATGGATCTGGAGAAGGCATATGATAGAGTTGATAGAGATGCTCTGTGGAAGGTACTAAGAATATATGGTGTGGGAGGCAAGTTGTTGGAAGCAGTGAAAAGTTTTTATCGAGGATGTAAGGCACGTATACGTGTAGGAAGAGAGGAAAGTGATTGGTTCTCAGTGATTGAAGGTTTGCGGCAGGGGTGTGTGATGTCTCCATGGTTGTTTAATTTGTTTATGGATGGGGTTGTTAGGGAGGTGTATGCAAGAGTTTTGGAAAGAGGGGCTAGTATGCAGTCTGTTGGGGATGACAGAGCTTGGGAAGTGAGTCAGCTGTTTTTTGCTGATGATACAGCGCTGGTGGCTGATTGATGTGAGAAACTTCAGAAACTGGTGACTGAGTTTGGTAAAGTGTGCGAAAGAAGAAAGTTAAGAGTAAATGTGAATAAGAGCAAGGTTATTAGGTACAGTAGGGTTGAGGGTCAAGCCAATTGGGAGGTAAGTTTGAATGGAGAAAAACTGAAGGAAGTAAAGTGTTTTAGATAACTGGGAGTGGATCTGGCAGCGGTTGGAACCGTGGAAGCGGAAGTGAATCATAGGGTGGGGGAAGGGGCGAAAATCGTGGGAGCCTTGGAGAATGTGTGGAAGTCGAGAACATTATCTCCGAAAGTAAAAATGGCTATGTTTGAAGGAATAGTGGTTCCAACAATGTTGTGTGGCTGCGAGGCGTGGGCTATGGATAGAGTTTTGCGTAGGAGAGTGGATGTGCTGGAAATGAGATGTTTGTGGACAATATGTGGTGTGAGGTGGTTTGATCGAGTAAGTAATGTAAGAATAAGAAAGATGTGTGGAAATAAAAAGAGCGTGGATGAGAGAGCAGAAGAGGGTGTTCTGAAATGGTTTGGTCACATGGAGAGAATGAGTGAGGAAAGATTGACCAAGAGGATATATGTTTCAGAGGTGGAGGGAACGAGGAGAAGTGAGAGACCAAATTGGAAGTGGAAAGATGGAGTGAAAAAGATTTTGAGTGATCGGGGCCTGAACATGCAGGAGGGTGAAAGGCGTGCAAGGAATAGAGTGAATTGGATCGATGTGGTATCCCGGGGTCGACGTGCTGTCAATGGATGGAACCAGGGCATATGAAGCGTCTGGGGTAAACCATGGAAAGTTCTGTGGGGCCTGGATGTGGAAAGGGAGCTGTGGTTTCTGGCATTATTACATGACAGCTGCAAACTGAGTGTGAGCGAATGGGGCCTTTGTTGTCTTTTCCTGGTGCTGCCTCGCGCACATGAAGGGGGAGGGGGATGTTATTCCGTGTGTGGCGGGGTGGCGATGGGGGTGAGTAGGGGCAGACAGTGTGAATTGTGTGCAAGTGTGTATATGTTGTGTGTCTGTGTGTGTATATATGAGTGTACGTTGGGGTGTGTGGGTGTGTATGTTTGCGTGTGTGGACGTGTGTGTGTGTGCATGTATGTGGATGTGGGTTGGGCCATTTCTTTCGTCTGTTTCCTTGCGCTACCTCGCAGGAGCGGGAGACAGCGACAAAGCCAAAAAAAAAAAGAAATATATATATATATATATATATATATATATATAATATATATATATATATATATATATATATATATATATATATATATATATATATATATATATATATATATATATATATATATATATATATATATATATATATATATCCCTAGGGATAGGGGATTAAGAATACTTCCCACGTATTCCCTGCGTGTCGTAGAAGGCGACTAAAAGGGGAGGGAGCGGGGGGCTGGAAATCCTCCCCTCTCGTTTTTTTTTTTTTTTTTTTTTCCAAAAGAAGGAACAGAGGGGGCAGGGTGAGGATATTCCAAAAGAGGCTCAGTCCTCTGTTCCTAACGCTACCTCGCTAACGCGGGAAATGGCGAATAGTTTAAAAGAAAGAAAAGAAATATATATATATATATATATATATATATATATATATATATATATATATATATATATATATATATTTCTTTTCTTTCAAACTATTCGCAATTTCCCGCGTTAGCAAGGTAGCGCTAAGAACAGAGGTCTGGGCCTCTGAGGGAATATCCTCACCTGGCCCCCTTCTCTGTTCCTTCTTTTGGAAAAAAAACAAACAAACAAGAGGGGAGGATTTCCAGCCCCCCGCTCCCTATATATATATATATATATATATATATATATATATATATATATATATATATATATATATATATATATATATATATATATATATATATATATATATATATATATATATATATATATATATATATATATATATATATATATATATATATATATATATATATATATATATATATATATATATATATATATATATATATATATATATATATATATATATATATATATATATATATATATATATATATATATATATATATATATATATATATATATATATATATATATATATATATATATATATATATATATATATATATATATATATATATATATATATATATATATATATATATATATATTATATATATATATATATATATATATATATATATATATATATATATATATATATATATATATATATATATATATATATATATATATATATATATATATATATATATATATATATATATATATATATATATATATATATATATATATATATATATATATATATATATATATATATATATATATATATATATATATTTTTTTTTTTTTTTTTTTTTCATACTATTCGCCATTTCCCGCGATAGCGAGGTAGCGTTAAGAACAGAGGACTGGGCCTTTGAGGGAATATCCTCACCTGGCCCTCTTCTCTGTTCCTTCTTTTGGGAAAAAAAAAAATAAAAAAAAGAGAGAGGGGAGGATTTCCAGCCTCCCGCTCCCTTCCCTTTTAGTCGCCTTCTACGACACGCAGGGAATACGTGGGAAGTATTCTTTCTCCCCTATCCCCAGGGGATATATATATATATATATATATATATATATATATATATATATATATATATATATATATATATATATATATATATATATATATATATGCACAAAGATATCCCTGGGGATAGGGGAGAAAGAATGATTCCCACGCATTCCTCAAGTGTCATAGAAGGCAACTAACGGCGGCGGGAGCTGGGTCCTAGAAACCCTCCCCTCCATGTATTTTAACTTTCTAAAAGGGGAAACAGAAGAAGGAGTCACGCTGGGAGTGGTCATCCTCCTCGAAGGCTCAGACTGGGGTGTCTAGGTGTGTGGATATAACCAAGATGAGAAAATAGGAGAGATAGGTAGTATGTTTGAGGAATGGAACTTGGATGTTTTGGCTGTAAATGAAACGAAGCTCAAGGGTAAAGCGGAAGAGTCGTTTGAGAATGTCTTGGGAGTAAATTCAGGGGTTAGTGAGAGGACAGGAGCAAGGGAAGGAGTAGCACTACTCCTGAAGAAGGAGTTGTGGGAGTATGTGATAGAGTGTAAGAAAGTAATGTTTAGATTGATATGGGGAAAACTGAAAGTTGATGGAGAGAGATGGGTGATTATTGGTGCATATACACCTGGGCATGAGATGAAAGATCATGAGAGGCAAGTGTTTCGGGAGCAGCTGAATGAGTGTGTTAGTGGTTTTGATGCAGGAGACCGGGATTTAGTGATGGGTGATTTGAATAATTGGTATACATGGGGTGTTCAGTGTTGTAAATGGGAATGGTGAAGAGCTTGTAGATTTATGTGCTGAAAAAGGACTGGTGTTTGGGAATACATTGTTTAAAAATAGAGATATACGTAAGTATAGGTATGTAAGTAGGAGAGATGGCCAGAGAGCGTTATTGGACTACGTGTTAATTGATAGGCGCGCGAAAGAGAGACTTTTGGATGTTAATGCGCTGAGAGGGGCAACTGGAGGGATGTCTGATCATTATCTTGTGGAGGCGAAGGTGAAGATTTGTAGAGGTTTTCAGAAAAGAAGAGAGAATGTTGGGGTGAAGAGTGTGGTGAGAGTAAATGGGCTTGGGAAGGAGACTTGTGTGAGAAAGTACCAGGAGAGACTGAATACAGAATGGTAAAAGGTGAAAATAAAGGAGGTAAGGGGAATGAGGGAGGAATAGTGTGTATTTAGTTAAGCAGCGATGGCTTGAGCAAAAGATGCTTGTGGCATGAAAATCGTGGGAGGTGGGCAGATTAGAAAGGGTAGTGAGTGGTGGGATGAAGAAGTAAGATTATTAGTGAAAGAGAACAGAGAGGCATTTGTACGATTTTTGCAGGGAAATAATGCAAATGAGTGGGAGATGTATAAAAGAAAGAGGCAGGAGGTCAAGAGAAGGGTGCAAGAGATGAAAAAGAGGGCAATTGAGAGTTGGATTGAGAGAGTATCATTAAATTTTAGGGAGAATAAAAAGATGTTTTAGAAGGAGATAAATAAAGGGCGTAAGACAAGGGAGCAAATGGGAACTTCAGTGAAGGGGGCTAATGGGGAGGTGAAAGCAAGTAGTGGTGATGTGAGGAGATAGAGTGAGTATTTGAATGTTTGTTGAATGTGTTTGATGATAGAGTGGCATATATAGGGCGTTTTGGTCGAGGTGGTGAAAATGATTTGGTAAACAGAGAAGAGGTAGTAAAAGCTTTGCGTAAGATGAAAGCAGGCAAGGCAGCGGGTTTGGATGGTATTGCAGTGGAATTTATTAAAAAAGGGGGTGACTGTATTCTTGACTGATTGGTAAGGTTATTTGATGTATGTATGATTCATGGTGAGGTGCCTGAGGATTGGCGGAATGCGTGCATAGTGCCGTTGTACAAAGGCAAAGGGGATAAGAATGAGTGCTCAAATTACAGAGATATATGTTTGTTGAGTATTCCTGGTAAATTATATGGTAGGGCATTGATTGTGAGGGTGAGGACATGTACAGAGCATCAGATTGGGAAAGAGCAGTGTGGTTTCAGAAGTGGTAGAGGATGTGTGTATCAGGTGTTTGATTTGAAGAATGTATGTGAGAAATACTTAGAAAAGCAAATTGATTTGTATATCGCATTTATGGATCTGGAGAAGGCATATGATAGAGTTGATAGAGATGCTCTGTAGAAGGTATTAATAACATATGGTGTGGGAGGCAAGTTGTTAGAAGCAGTGAAAAGTTTTTATCGAGGATGTAAGGCTTGTGTACGTGTAGAAAGAGAGGAAAGTGATTGGTTCTCAGTGAATGTAGGTTTGCGGCAGGGATGTTTGATGTCTCCATGGTTGTTGAATTTGTTTAGGCATGGGGTTGTTAGGGAGGTGAATGCAAGAGATTTGGAAAGAGGTGCAAGTATGCATTCTATTGTGGATGAGAAAGCTGGGGAAGTGAGTCAGTTGTTGTTCGCTGATGATACAGTATTGGTGGCTGATTCATGTAAGAAACTGCAGAATCTAGTTATTGAGTTTGGTAAAGTGTGTGAAAGAGGAAAGTTGAGAGTAAATGTGAATAAGAGTAAGGTACAGTAGGGTTGAGGGTCAAGTAAATTGGGAGGTAAGTTTGAATGGAAAAAAACTGGAGGAAGAGAAGTGTTTTAGATATCTGGGAGTGGATTTGGCAGCGGAAGTGAATCATAGGGTGGGGGAGGGGGCGAAAGTTCTTGGAGCCTTGAAGAATGTGTGGAGTTGGAAAACATTATCTCGGAAAGCAGAAATGGGTATTTTTGAAGGAATAGTGGTTCCAATAATGTTGTATGGCTGCGAGGCGTGGGCTATGGATAGAGTTGTGCAGAGAAGGGTGGATGTGCTGGATATGAGATGTTTGAGGACAATATGTGGTGTGAGGTGGTTTGATCGAGTAAGTAATAGTAGGGTAAGAGAGATACGTGGTAATAGGAAGAGTGTGTTAGAGAGAGCATAGGAGGGTGTTTTGAAATGGTTTGGTCACATGGAGAGAATGAGTGAGGAAAGATTGACCAGGGGGATATATGTGTCAGAGGTGGAGGGAACGAGAAGTGGGAGACCAAATTGGAGGTGGAAAGATGGAGTGAAAAAGATTTTGAGTGATCGGGGCCTGAACATGCAGGAGGGTGAAAGGCGTGCAAGGAATAAAGTGAATTGGAACGATGTGGTATACCGGAGTCGAGGTGCTGTCAATGGATTGAACCAGGGCGTGTGAAGCGTCTGGGGTAAACCATGGAATGTTCTGTGTGGCCCGGATGTGGAAAGGGAGCTGTGGTTTCGGTGCATTATTACATGACAGCTAGAGAATGAGTGTGAACGAATGGGGCCTTTGTTGTCTTTTCTTAGCGATACCACTCACACATGAGGCGGAGGGTGTTGTTATTCCATGTGTGGCAAAGGTGGCGATGGGAAGGAATAAAGGCAGACAGTATGAATCATGTACATGGGTATATATGTATATGTCTGTGTGTTTATATATATGTATACATTGAGACGTATAGGTATGTATATGTGCTGTGTGTGGACGTGTATGTATATACATATGTATGCGGGTGGTTTGGGCCTTCTTCTTTCTGTTTCCTTGCGTTACCTCGCTAACGCTGGAGACAGCGACAAATCAAAATAAATATATAGATAAATAAAAATATGCACAAAGAACTGAATAAGACTGCATATCTACAGTTATCAATATACTTTTCTATTATCTATAATTTTCTCAGTTTTGGATTACAATTGGGTGGATGCTTAAACGCTAGTTGTCGGAAATCATCTATCTTATTTTAGTCAAGCTTTAAGAATATCTAAAAAGCAAAAAAGAAAAAAAAGGAAGAACCCAGCTTTAAAACCTTAGATATGCAATGTAAAACGTAAACAATATGAAAATATGAAGCAATCACGGTATGCAGACCGTAAAATTGAAGGAAAACATTATATTATAATATCCATAAAATCAACAAGATCATGAAGGGAAGTGTGAGCAATAACCTAAAGTCCACTTCTATGTCAGATCTTAATTCAAATGTGAAAAGATTAATGAATGAGAAAAAGAATAGACGATGTAGTGTATCTGCGGAAAATTTTTATTCGTCATGGGATGAAATGCTTTTTCTTTTGTATGCGCTCTAGTTTAAACCAAACCATGGTGCTGTTACATAGGCCAGGTCGCTTTTGTTTGATGTGCGCTTTGATTTATAGCTGACCAGGTTGAATTGGTAGTGGCATTTTATTATCTAACACGCGGTAGTGTGCCTTGTTGTGGGATGTTTTGGTTAACAGGGGACAGAGAGACTTGTTATTAATATTTTTTGGTTTAACACGGGATATTATATTTTGTTAGTAGTGTACTAAGGTTCAAGGACGTGTTAGGAGTATTTTCTTCGTGGTATGCTGCGGTTTGAGACTAGTCAGGGTGCACTTGAAGTATGCTCTCTCTCCGGGGCACATTCATAGACAGACTTTGTATAATGGGAAGCCCATTAAAAAAAGAATGCAAAGTAACATCTGTTGTAACCCTGGCGATGAACATCTGCTTCACCCTCGCCGATAATGTTGTCAGATAATGCGACCTCGGAGCTAGACGTTCCTTATACAAATCTACGCCACAGTTCCTCTACCTGGACGGACCATCGTGCCTTAGTATGAATAAAAAATATCTTACTCGATATCATCATTATTTTCACTTATCATTACGATCAACTTGTTTCTATCTCTTCAAATCGGGACTACCGTTCTAGTCCTGCTATATCCTTACAAGCATATACGCCTATTCAATTTTCCTTATTTTCTTTACATAAGTTATATTGCCTTCTCTTGTCTGCGCTTTTGTTTCTAAGAATTCTCTGATACAGTCCGAGATGTCTATGGCCCCTAGTGCTATGAACCTCCGAGTTCCCGCTTGACTGTACTGCCAATGGGAGGGAGGGCTGACAGTACAGTACCAGCCCTTGCCACAACCTTTCCTCCTTAATGGACCCGTCTCTTTTTTTCTTTCACTCTACTAACATTTCCTGCCATTTTAGTAATCTTAATTATGTTAAACACCATCTCTTTAGTCCCTCTACTAATGTCTTACTCCCTCTGGGACTCAGCTGTCCAATGAAGTTCTCACTGAGCCCTTTCTCATATTCACCCATAATTTCTAATCACTCTTCTGCTATCCTAAGACTGCACATTTCACATCTTTCTTGGACTGCCTAAACCACAATGACGACGTGACATCATCATACCTGCAAGCATATATCCTCTGCCCAGGGGATTTGAATGTTCGCTTTTGGAAATGATTGAACTCTACCCATACGGATGGTATTGGGAATACTGCCCTCACGTTCTCCCTTTTTAGTGCATTAGAACAAATCATTACCCACCCCTCCCATAACGTTAATCGCTAATCTCGTCCTCATTTGGTTCTTCTGACCACACTCTCATAATTATGGCTTTTTCAAAGGCACATTTCCCTCAGCAGCCCCTTGTAAACCTAGATATTGACATCTCATCAAACCTGACTGGATTAGTTTGCAAAATATCTCCTTTAAATTTCCCTGGATAAATTACGGTCTCTTACGTGATGATTCTTTTTTCTCCGTCTAACGCATTCCAATTGTTATTGTTGCACGAGTGGAAATATGGATCCCTTCTTCCTCCAACACGACCTCTACTTCTAGTCCATGATTCAGCCATTCCTGTTCTGCGATCAATCAGGCAAGGGATCAGGCATATCGGGCTTTAAAAAGCTCGTTTTTCTCCACCACCCTTGCAGAATCTATCATTGCACGTAATCACTGCAAGTATGTTATCTCTGAGGCAGAGCGTTCCTGTATTCAGATGAAGTAAGTTAACCTTTCCTCTCGTCTACTGATAGGTGTTCCAGGTTTTTAGCTAAAGGCATTGCTAACAACCTCTGTAACTCTACCTCTCCTGCTCTCTCCCGTAGTCAAAGCAACTCTCTTTGTTTCTCGTTTCTTCGTTAACTTTACCTTGGATGACTTTAAGATTCCGTCTCTCCCTTCTTACTAAACCTCTGCTCCTCCTCCTTATCCGTATTGGAACTGTCCGGAAAGCGTCTTATACTCTGGAAACAAGCAAGTCTTATGGACCTGATGGTTTCCATCCCAATGTGCTGAAAGGGTGTGCCATCGAACTTGCACTTGTGCTTGAGCGTCTGTTCCTTTTCTAGTTAAAACTAGAAGTTTTCCTTCTTGGAAGCAGTCTTTGGTACATGACATGTCTAAGAAAGGAGACTGTTCGAACCCCATGAAAGGCCATCCTGTTTCTTTGACATCAAATGTTCCAAAGTTTGAATCCCACCTAAACTCCCACATCCTCACACATCTTGAATCTCAGTCTTCTCCCTTTGCATGGACGTGCCTTCCGTAATGTGATATTCATAGTTATTATGTTCTCATATGTCACTAACGTCTGGTTATCATCTCTGAAAAATGATGGGAAGTCATATGTAGTTGCCCATGATATATCGAAAGCTTTAGATAAGGAGGGGCATCGAGGTCCCATCTTTTGACTTCCCTTCTTCACTTTGTTCCATCATATCTAGTTTCCTATCAGGCCGATCTGTCTCCGTTGTTGTTAACGTCATGAATACAGTCAAAAGGGTCACATTCGCTCACACTCAGTCTCCAGCAGTCATGTGTAATGCAATGCACCGAAACCACAGCTCCCTAACCACATCCAGGCCCTACAGGCCTTTCCATGGTTTATTCCAGGCGTTTCACATACCCTGGTTCATAACCTTGACAGTACATTGACCACGGTATACTACATCTTTCCAATTCACTCTATTCCTAGCACGCCACCCACCCTCCTGTATGTTCAGGACTCGATAGCTCGTAATCTCTTTCACTCTATCGTTTCACCTCCTATTTCGACTACCACTTTTCCTTGTTCCCTCTACCTCTGACACATATATCCTCTTTGTCAATATTTCCACACTCATTCTCTCCATATGTGGAACCATTTCAACACACCCTGTTCTGCTCTCCCAAACATACTTTTCTATATCCA
>NC_092231.1:46969304-46994304 GCF_036320965.1 Panulirus ornatus
TAAAACTGAAAGTTGATGGAGAGAGATGGGTGATTATTGGTGCATATGCACCTGGGCATGAGAAGAAAGATCATGAGAGGCAAGTGTTTTGGGAGCAGCTGAATGAGTGTGTCAGTGGTTTTGATGCACGAGACCGGGTTATAGTGATGGGTGATTTGAATGCAAAGGTGAGTAATGTGGCAGTTCAGGGAATAATTGGTATACATGGGGTGTTCAGTGTTATAAATGGAAATGGTGAAGAGGTTGTAGAATTATGTGCTGAAAAAGGACTGGTGATTGGGAATACCTGGTTTAAAAAGCGAGATATACATAAGTATACGTATGTAAGTAGGAGAGATGGCCAGAGAGCGTTATTGGATTACTTGTTAATTGACAGGCGCGCGAAAGAGAGACTTTGTGATGTTAATGTGCTGAGAGGTGCAACTGGAGGGATGTCTGATCATTATCTTGTGGAGGCTAAGGTGAAGAGTTGTATGGGTTTTCAGAAAAGAAGAGTGAATGTTGGGGTGAAGAGGGTGGTGAGAGTAAGTGAGCCTGGGAAGGAGACTTTTGTGAGGAAGTACCAGGAGAGACTGAGTACAGAATGGAAAAAGGTGAGAACAATGGAAGTAAGGGGAGTGGGGGAGGAATGGGATGTATTTAGGGAATCAGTGATGGATTGCGCAAAAGATGCTTGTGGCATGAGAAGAGTGGGAGGTGGGTTGATTAGAAAGGGTAGTGAGTGGTGGGATGAAGAAGTAAGAGTATTAGTGAAAGAGAGGAGAGAGGCATTTTGACGATTTTTGCAGGGAAAAAATGCAATTGAGTGGGAGATGTATAAAAGAAAGAGACAGGAGGTCAAGAGAAAGGTGCAAAAGGTGAAAAAGAGGGCAAATGAGAGTTGGGGAGAGAGAGTATCATTAAATTTTAGGGAGAATAAAAAGATGTTCTGGAAGAAGGTAAATAAAGTGCGTAAGACAAGGGAGCAAATGGGAACTTCAGTGAAGGGCGCAAATAGGGAGGTGATAACAAGTAGTGGTGATGTGAGAAGGAGTTGGAGTGAGTATTTTGAAGGTTTGTTGAATGTGTTTGATGATAGAGTGGCAGATATAGGGTGTTTTGGTCGAGGTGGTGTCCAAAGTGAGAGGGTTAGGGAAAATGATTTGGTAAACAGAGAAGAGGTAGTAAAAGCTTTGCGGAAGATGAAAGCCGGCAAGGTAGCAGGTTTGGATGGTATTGCAGTGGAATTTATCAAAAAAGGGGGTGACTGGTTGGTAAGGTTATTTAATTGACTGGTTGGTAAGGTTATTTAATGTATGTATGACTCATGGTGAGGTGCCTGAGGATTGGCGGAATGCGTGCATAGTGCCATTGTACAGAGGCAAAGGGGATAAGAGTGAGTGCTCAAATTACAGAGGTATAAGTTTGTTGAGTATTCCTGGTAAATTATATGGGAGGGTATTGATTAAGAGGGTGAAGGCATGTACAGAGCATCAAATTGGGGAAGAGCAGTGTGGTTTCAGAAGTGGTAGAGGATGTGTGGATCAGGTGTTTGCTTTGAAGAATGTACGTGAGAAATACTTAGAAAAGCAAATGGATTTGTATGTAGCATTTATGGATCTGAAAAAGGCATATGATAGAGTTGATAGAGATGCTCTGTGGAAGGTATTAAGAATATATGGTGTGGGAGGCATGTTGTTAGAAGCAGTGAAAAGTTTTTATCGGGGATCTAAGGCACGTGTACGTGTAGGAAGAGAGGAAAGTGATTGGTTCTCAGTGAATGTAGGTTTCGGGAACGGCTTGACTACGTGGGAGTATTCTTTCCCCTATCCCCAGGGAAAATATATATATATATATATATTTATAGATATATATATATATTATATATATTTATATATATTTATTATTTTATATTATACTTTGTCGTGATCTCCGCGTTTGGAGTTGCGCAAGGGAAACAGGACGGAAAGAAATTGGCCAACCCCCCCCCTTTACACATGTATTATACATACGTCCACACAACGCAATTTATTACATACCTACACGAGTTTCCATGGTTTTCCCCAGACGCTTCACATGCCTTGATTCAATCCACTGACAGCACGTCAACCCCGGTATACCACAGCGATCAATTCACTCTATTCCTTGCCCTCCTTTCACCCTCCTGCATGTTCAGGCCCGATCACACAAATCTTTTTCACTCCATTTTTCCAACCTCCAATTGGTCTCCCTCTTCTCCTTGTTCCCTCACCTCCGACACATATATCCTTTGGTCAATCTTTCCTCATCATTCATCTCCATGTCCAAACACTTCAAAAAACCCTCTTCTGCTCTCTCAACCACGCTCTTTCCACAATTCTCTTACCTTACGTTACTCACCTCGATCCAAACCACCTCACACCCCAAAAAAAATACCCCCGCATTGTCACTCAAACATTCATTTCCAGCACATCCATCCTCCTGCCGCACAACTTATCCATAGCCACGCCTCGCAGCCATACAACATGTGTTGGAACCACTATTCCTTCAAAAGTACCCATTTTTGCTTTACGAGTATAATGTTCTCGATTCAACACATTCTTCAGGCCCCAGATTTTCGCCCCTCCCACCCTATGATTCCACTTCCGCTTCCATTGTTCATCCGCTGCCTGAGCCACTCCAGATATCTAAAACACTTCACTCCTCCAGTTTTTCTCATTCAAAACTCACCTTTCCAATTGACTTGACCTCAACCCTACTCGTACTAATAAACCTTGATCTTATTCACATTTACTCTTAACTTTCTTCTTTCCACACACTTTACAACTCGTCACCAGCTTCTGCAGTTTTTCTCCACATGAATCAGCCACAGGCTGTATCATCTACATAGCCATATACACACTAACACACATTGGCATATATATCATATGAAAAATGTAAGAAATATTAGAACTGAAAATTCTCGCTTGAAATGAAATGAAATAAATGAATATCACATAATGGTTTTCAACCTCTGGCTATGGAAAAGGGAAATTGTATAATCTATTTACCGCAAACGTCAATAGTAGTTTTCATTCAAATTCAACCACTTGTATCTTTACTGCTGGTTCCACTTCTCTTATCATGAAAACAGGGAATATATTTTTCGGCTTTTGATGTTTTCAATTTTCTTCATTACACAAAGTACACCATATCTTGGATACTTGAGGGTAGGTAGTTGGTCATCCGCCATAATGACGCCTTGACAGGACCAAAAATTTAATCTGGACCTCCACTTTTCCAGCATATATATGAAAAAACACCTTTTTGCTTTCCATCTCTATCTCACCTTGAGAAAAAAAAAGATGAGCTTCAATGTGTAAGCACATTTTTTTCCAATTTTACTTATTTTTCTTTTATTATTTAACTTTCTATAATGGGAAACAGAAGAAGGAGTCCACGCGGGGAGTGCTCATCCTCCTCGATGGCTCAGACTTGGTGTTCTAATGTGTGTGGATGTAAAACCAAGATGTGAATAAAGGAGAGTTAGGTAGTATGTCTTGAGGGAAAGGAACTGGATGTTATTGCTCTGAGTTGAAACGAAGTTCAAGGGTAAAGGGGAAGAGTGGTTTGGGAATGTCTTGGGGAGTAAAGTCAGGGGTTAGTGAGAGGACAAGAGCAAGGGAAGGAGTAGCAGTACTCCTGAAACAGGAGTTGTGGGAGTATGTGATAGAATGTAAGAAAGTAAATTCTCGATTAATATGGGTAAAACTGAAAGTTGATGGAGAGAGATGGGTGATTATTGGTGCATATGCACCTGGGCATGAGAAGAAAGATCATGAGAGGCAAGTGTTTTGGGAGCAGCTGAATGAGTGTGTCAGTGGTTTTGATGCACGAGACCGGGTTATAGTGATGGGTGATTTGAATGCAAAGGTGAGTAATGTGGCAGTTCAGGGAATAATTGGTATACATGGGGTGTTCAGTGTTATAAATGGAAATGGTGAAGAGGTTGTAGAATTATGTGCTGAAAAAGGACTGGTGATTGGGAATACCTGGTTTAAAAAGCGAGATATACATAAGTATACGTATGTAAGTAGGAGAGATGGCCAGAGAGCGTTATTGGATTACTTGTTAATTGACAGGCGCGCGAAAGAGAGACTTTGTGATGTTAATGTGCTGAGAGGTGCAACTGGAGGGATGTCTGATCATTATCTTGTGGAGGCTAAGGTGAAGAGTTGTATGGGTTTTCAGAAAAGAAGAGTGAATGTTGGGGTGAAGAGGGTGGTGAGAGTAAGTGAGCCTGGGAAGGAGACTTTTGTGAGGAAGTACCAGGAGAGACTGAGTACAGAATGGAAAAAGGTGAGAACAATGGAAGTAAGGGGAGTGGGGGAGGAATGGGATGTATTTAGGGAATCAGTGATGGATTGCGCAAAAGATGCTTGTGGCATGAGAAGAGTGGGAGGTGGGTTGATTAGAAAGGGTAGTGAGTGGTGGGATGAAGAAGTAAGAGTATTAGTGAAAGAGAGGAGAGAGGCATTTTGACGATTTTTGCAGGGAAAAAATGCAATTGAGTGGGAGATGTATAAAAGAAAGAGACAGGAGGTCAAGAGAAAGGTGCAAAAGGTGAAAAAGAGGGCAAATGAGAGTTGGGGAGAGAGAGTATCATTAAATTTTAGGGAGAATAAAAAGATGTTCTGGAAGAAGGTAAATAAAGTGCGTAAGACAAGGGAGCAAATGGGAACTTCAGTGAAGGGCGCAAATAGGGAGGTGATAACAAGTAGTGGTGATGTGAGAAGGAGTTGGAGTGAGTATTTTGAAGGTTTGTTGAATGTGTTTGATGATAGAGTGGCAGATATAGGGTGTTTTGGTCGAGGTGGTGTCCAAAGTGAGAGGGTTAGGGAAAATGATTTGGTAAACAGAGAAGAGGTAGTAAAAGCTTTGCGGAAGATGAAAGCCGGCAAGGTAGCAGGTTTGGATGGTATTGCAGTGGAATTTATCAAAAAAGGGGGTGACTGGTTGGTAAGGTTATTTAATTGACTGGTTGGTAAGGTTATTTAATGTATGTATGACTCATGGTGAGGTGCCTGAGGATTGGCGGAATGCGTGCATAGTGCCATTGTACAAAGGCAAAGGGGATAAGAGTGAGTGCTCAAATTACAGAGGTATAAGTTTGTTGAGTATTCCTGGTAAATTATATGGGAGGGTATTGATTAAGAGGGTGAAGGCATGTACAGAGCATCAAATTGGGGAAGAGCAGTGTGGTTTCAGAAGTGGTAGAGGATGTGTGGATCAGGTGTTTGCTTTGAAGAATGTACGTGAGAAATACTTAGAAAAGCAAATGGATTTGTATGTAGCATTTATGGATCTGAAAAAGGCATATGATAGAGTTGATAGAGATGCTCTGTGGAAGGTATTAAGAATATATGGTGTGGGAGGCATGTTGTTAGAAGCAGTGAAAAGTTTTTATCGGGGATCTAAGGCACGTGTACGTGTAGGAAGAGAGGAAAGTGATTGGTTCTCAGTGAATGTAGGTTTGCGGCAGGGGTGTGTGATGTCTCCATGGTTGTTTAATTTGTTTAGGCATGGTGTTGTTAGGGAGGTGAATGCAAGAGTTTTGGAAAGAGGGGCAAGTATGAAGTCTTTTGTGGATGAGAGAGCTTAGGAAGTGAGTCTGTTGTTCGCTGATGATACAGCGCTGGTGGCTGATTAATGTGAGAAACTGCAGAAGCTGGTGACTGAGTTTGGTAAAGTGTGTGAAAGAAGAAAGTTAAGAGTAAATGTGAATAAGAGCAACGTTATTAGGTACATTATTGTTGAGGGTCAAGTCAACTGGGAGGTAAGTTTGAATGGAAAAAACCTGGAGGAAGTAAAGTGTTTTAGATATCTGGGAGTGGATCTGGCAGCGGATGGAACCATGGAAGAGGAAGTGGATCATAGGATGGGGGAGGGGGCGAAAATCCTGGGAGCCTTGAAGAATGTGTGGAAGTCGAGAACATTATCTCGGAAAGCAAAAATGGGTATGTTTGAAGGAATGGTGGTTCCAACAATGTTGTATGGTTGCGAGGCGTGGGCTATGAATAGAGTTGTGCGCAGGAGGGTGGATGTGCTGGAAATGAGATGTTTGAGGACAATGTGTTGTGTGAGATGGTTTGATCGAGTAAGTAACGTAAGGGTAAGAGAGATTTGTGGAAATAAATAGATCGTGGTTGAGAGAGCAGAAGAGGGTGTTTTGAAATGGTTTGGGCACATGGAGGGTATGAGTGAGGAAAGATTGACCAAGAGGATATATGTGTCGGAGGTGGAGGGAACGAGGAGAAGTGGGAGACCAAATTGGAGGTGGAAAGATGGAGTGAAAAAGATTTTTTTGCTCTGGGCATGAACATGCAGGAGGGTGAAATGAGGGCAACGAATAGAGTGAATTGGATCGATGTGGTATACCGGGGTTGACGTGCTGTCAGTGGATTGAATCAGGGCATGTGAAGCGTCTAGGGTAAACCATGGAAAGCTGTGTAGGTATGTATATTTGCGTGTGTGGACGTATGCATATACATGTGTATGGGGGTGGGTTGGGCCATATCTTTCGTCTGTTTCCTTGCGCTACCTCGCAAACGCCGGAGACAGCGACAAAGCAAAAAAAAAAAAAAATATATATATATATATATATAATTATATACATACACTTCCACACACGGATATATACATACCTATACATCTCAGCGTATACATGTATATACACACACAGACATATACAAATATACACATGTACACGATTTATACTCTCTGCCTTTATTCATTCCTATCGCCACCCCGCCACACATGAAATAACATCCCCTCACCCCTAACGTGCGTAAGGTAGCGCTAGGAAAAGACAACAAAGGCCACATTCGTTCACACTCAGTCTCTAGCTGTCATGTAATAATGCACCGAAACCACAGCTCCCTTTCCACATCCAGGCCCCACAGAACATTCCAGGTTTTGCCCCAGACGCTTCACATGCCCTGGTTCAATCCATTGATAACACGTCGATCCCGGTATACCACATCGTTCCAATTCACTCTAATCCTTGCCCGCCTTTCACCATCCTCTGCACAACTCTATCTATAGCCCACGCCTCACAAGCATATAACATTGTTGAAACCACTATTCCCTCAAACACGCCCATTTTTGCTTTCTGAGATAATGTTCTCGACTTCCGCACATTCTTCAACGCTCCCAGAACTTTCACCCCCTCCCCCATCCTATGATTCACTTCCGCTTCCATGGTGCCATCCGCTGCCAAATCCACTCCCAGATATCTAAAACACTTCACTTCCTCCAGTTTTTCTCCATTCAAACTTACCTCCCAATTGACTTGTCCCTCAACCCTACTGTACCCAATAACCTTGCTCTTATTCACATTTACTCTCAGGTTTCTTCTTCCACACACGTTACCAAGCTCAGTCACCAGCTTCTGCAGTTTCTCGTACGAAAATGAAAAACAATAAGTTCCCAAGTGCACTTTCGTTCAATAATCACATCATCAGGGGAGTCACAAGACAGAAATATAAGTCAGTTGATATATATCGAAGAGACGAAGCTAGGACGCCATTTGGTAAGCAAGTGATTGTCCAAAACATGCAACGAGCGTTCAGAAACTTATCATTTTACAAAATTTTTCAGCAATAAAGTTATATAATTTGTATAGACCATCACTAATATTAAGATTATAATTCTTTGTGTATTCAATAATAGAAGATTCAATGATATTTCTCTTGGTAATAGAGTTAGAGATGATAACTTAGATTGCATTACTCCAGTCAATACAATGATCATAGTTTTTAATGTGATTAAACAAGGCATTTGATTCTTGCCCCGATTACATACTATATTTATGTTGCTTAAGTCTAACAGAAAGATCCTTACCAACATAAAATTTATCACAATTTCCACAAGGCACTTTATAGATGCATCCAAGAGAATTTTCTGGTGAATTCCTGATGAAGATATTGTTTATAGTATTATTGTTGCTAAAGGCAACATTTACATTAAAGGATTTAAGCAACATGGGAAGTAAAGTGAAATCATTATCAAAAGGGAGAAGTAAAAGATTCTTGGTGTCAATGGGAGGTTTGAGCTTAACTCTATAAAATGATTTCTTTGGCAACTTAAGGGACTTATCAATAAGAGATCTAGGGTACTTTAACTTAGATCCAGTAGAATATGTCTCCTCAAAGCTATCATCAAGAAACTCTGGACTGAAAATACGTAATGTCCTAAGGAACATAGATTGAAAGGATTACAATTTAACTCTGTCATGCTGCGATGAGTAATAATGGATATATGAGCATATATTGGTGGCTTTTCTGTATATGCTAAACTTAAACTTGTTTCCTTGCCTAAGTAAGGGGAGAAATAGTTGTAAATTTCATTTGTTGGCCAAACACAAAGAATATCATCTACATACCTAAACCAAATTGAATTAGAAGGTAAGATATCCTTTAGTAATTTTGTTTCAAAAAACTCCATATAAAGATTACTTAGTACAGGTGAAAGATTGTTACCCATTGCGATACCAAATTATTGAGCATAATAATCTCCACTGAATTGAATTACACATTCTTTTTTACACAATTTATCAGTTCAATTAAAACAGACTTTGAAACAGGTAAATGGATATCATCCTAGACATCAAATAAATATCTTAAAAGGTCATCAACTGGAACTTTAGTGAAAAGTGAGGAAACATCAAAGGTAACTAGTTTGAAATCAAAATCAACATTGATGTTGCTTAGCTTGTTGACTAAATTTACATTATTCATGATATTAGAATTTGATACCTTGCACACTAAGTGGTTGAATAAAGAAACTAACCATTTTGACAATTTCTATGTAATGGAGCCTACTGAACTCACTATAGGTCTTGCTGAAGAATTCTGTGTATGTGTTTTGATAAGTCCATACATACATGGCAATGAATGGGACAAAGATGAGAAACTTTTGATAAGAGAACTATTACAATTCAACAACAGCTTCATTTCTTAATTGAAATAAGAATTAACTGCTTCTAAGGGATTTTTACTAAGTTAAAAATATGTTGTGTCATAATCTAGAAGACCATTCATTTTAGATAAATTTTCACATTTGTCTAAAATCACAACAGTGTTAGCCTTATCTGCTTTAGTAAAATGGATATCCTTGTCTTTTTTAAGGTGTTAATAGGTCTTATAAATCTTTTAAGGGAAGTAGGTTCCACTGGTTTTGACAAACTGGCATACACTAAACCCTTAGAGATATTAATTTCATCATTACTTAAATTACTCTACTTATCTAAATTACAAAAAAGACTTTGTGACATCAACACAGCTGGCTTCACTGTTAGAGCACAAAAAACTTAAACCATTGCATGGAGAAGAGCAGTGTGGTTTCAGAAGTGGTAGAGGATGTGTGGATGAGGTGTTTGCTTTGAAGAATGTATGTGAGAAATACTTACAAAAGCAATTGGATTGGATGTAGCATTTATGGATCTAGAGGAGGTATATGATAGAGTTAATAGAGATCCTCTGTGGAAGGTATTAAGAATATTTGGTGTGGGAGGGAAGTTGCTTGAAGCAGTGAAAAGTTTTTATCATGGATGTAAGGCATGTGTACGAGTAGGAAGAGAGGAAAGTGATTGGTTCTCAGTGAATGTCGGTTTGCGGCAGGGGTGCGTGATGTCTCCATGGTTGTTTAATTTGTTTATGGATTGGGTTTTTAGGGATTTGAATGCAAAAGTTTTGGAGAGAGGGGCAAGTATGCAGTCTGTTGTGGATGACAGGGCTTGGGAAGTGAGTCAGTTGTTCCCTGATGATACAGCGCTTGTAGCTGATTAGGGTTAGAAACTGCAAAAGCTGGTGACTGAGTTTGGTAAGGTGTGTGAAAGAGGAATGCTGAGTGTAGATGTGAATAAGAGAAAGGTTATTAGGTACAGTAGGGTTAAGGGACAAGTTAATTGGGAGGTAAGTTTGAAGCGAAAGTTCTGGGAGCGTTGAGAAATGTGTGAAAGGCGAGACATTAAATCGGAAAGCTTTGGATTCTGTTTATTATACATGACAACTAGAGACAGTCATGTAATAATGAACCGTAACCACAGCTCCCTTTCCGCATCCAGGCCCCACAAAACTTTCCATGGTTTACCCCAGACGCTTCACATGCCCTGGTTCAATCCATTGACAGCACGTCGACCCCAGTATACCACATCGTTCCAATTCAATCTATTCCTTGCACGCCTTTCACACTCCTGTATGTTCAGGCCCCGATTACTCAAAATCTTTTTCACTCTTTCTTCTTCCAATTTGGTCTCTCATTTCTCCTCGTTCCCTCCACCTCTGAGACATTTATCCTCTCGATCAATCTTTCCTCTCTCATTCTCTCCATGTGACCAAACCATTTCAAAACATCTTCTTCTGCTCTCTCAACAACACTTTTTTCATTACCACATATCTCTCTTACCCTATTATTACTTACTCGATCAGATCACCTCACACCATATTTTGTCCTCAAACTTCTCATTTCCAGCACATCCACCCTCCTTCGCACAACTCTATTCATAGCCCACATCTCGTAAACATATAATATTGATGCAAGCACTATTCCTTGAAACATACTCATTTTTGCTTTCCTAGATAATGTTCTCAATTTCAATACATTCTTCAACGCTCGCAGAACTTTCACCCCCTCCCCCACCCTATCATTTACTTCCGCTTCCATGGTTCCATCCGCTGCCAGATCCACACCCAGATATCTAAAACACTTCACTTCCTTCAGTTTTTCTCCATTCAAACTTACTTCCCAGTTGACTTGTCCCTCAACCCTTCTGTACCTAATAACCTTGCTCTTATTCACATTTACTCTCAACTTTCTTCTTTCACACACTTAACCAAACTCAGTCACCAGCTTATGGAGCTTCTCACACGAATCAACCACCAGCGCCTTATTATCAGCGAAAAACAACTGACTCACTTCCCAAGCTCTCTCATCCATAACAGACTCCATACTCGCCTCTCTTTCCAAAACTCTTTCATTCACCTCCCTAACAACCCCATCCATAAACAAATTAAACAAACCTGCCGCAAACCTATATTCACTGAGAACCAATCACTTTCCGCTCTTCCTGCTCGTACACATGCCATACATCCTTGATAAATACTTTTCACTGCTTCTAACAACTTGCCTCCCACACCATATATTCTTTATACCTTCCACAGAGCATCTCTAACAACTCTGTCATATGCCTTCTCCAGATCCATAAATGCTACATACAAGTCCATTTGCTTTTCTAAGTATTTTTCACATACATTCTTCAAAGCAAACACCTGATCCACACATCCTATACCACTTCTGAAACCACACTGCTCTTCCCCAATCTGATTCTCTGTACATGCCTACACCCTCTCAGTCAACACCCTCCCATATAATTTCCGAGGAATACTCAACAAACTTATACCTCTGTAAATTGAGCACTAACTTTTGTCCCCTTTCTTTTTGTACAATGGAACAATGGAATCATTCCACCAGTCCTCAGCCACCTCACCATAAGACAGATATACGTTAAATAACCTTACTAAGCAGCCAGCAATAGAGACATCCCCCTTTTTTTTTTATAAATTCTACTGAAATACCATCCAAACCCATTGCCTTGCTGTCTTTCATTTTCCGCAAAGATTTTACTACCTCTTCTCTGTTTACCAAATCATTTTCCCTGACCCTCTCACTTTGCACACCACCTCAACTAAATCACTCTATATCTGCCGCTCTATCATCAAACACATTTTACAAACCTTCAAAAATACTCAAGCCATCTCCTTCTCACATCACCACTACTTGTTATCACCTCCCCATTTGCGCCCTTCACTGAAGTTCCCATTTGCTCCCTTGTCTTACGCACTTTATTTACCTCCTTCCAGAACATCTTTTTATTCCCCTAAAATTTAATGATACTCTCTCACCCCAACTCTCATTTGCCCTCTTTTTCACCTCTAGCACCTTTCTCTTGACCTCCTGTCTCTTTCTTTTATACATCTCCCACTCAATTGCATTTTTCCCTGCAAAAATCGTCCAAAAGCCTCTCTCTTCCCTTTCACTAATACTCTTACTTCTTCATCCCACCACTCACTACCCTTTCTAATCAACCCACCTCCCACTCTTCTCATGCCACAAGCATCTTTTGCGTAAGTCATCACTGCTTCCCTAAATACATCCCATTCCTTCCCCACTATATATATATATATATATATATATATATATATATATATATATATATATATATATATATATATATATATATTCTTTTTTATTTTGCTTTGTCGCTTTCTCCCGCGTTTGCGAGGTAGCGCAAGGAAACAGACGAAAGAAATGGCCCAACCCAACCCCATACACGTGTATATACATACACGTCCACACACTCAAATATACATACCTATATATCTCAATGTACACATACATATACACACACAGACATATACATATATACACAAGTACATAATTCATACTGTCATCCTTTAATTATACCCATAGCCACCTCACCACACATGGAATAACATCCCCCTCCCCCTCATGTGTGCGGGGTTGCGCTAGGAAAAGACAACAAAGGCCCCATTCGTTCACACTCAGTCTCTAGGTGTCATGTAATAATGCCCGAAACCACAGCTCCCTTTCCACATCCAGGTCCCACAGAACTTTCCATAGTTTTCCCTAAACGCTTTATATGCCGTGATTCAATCCATTGACAGCATGTCGACCCCGGTATACAACATCGATCCACTTCAATCTATTCCTTGCCCGCCTTTCACCCTCCTGCATGTTCAGGCCCCGATCACTCAAAATCTTTTTCACTCCATCTTTCCACCTCCAATTTGGTCTCCCACTTCTCCTCGTTAATCTTTCCTCATTCATTCTCTCCATTACCCAAACCTTTTCAAAACACCCTCTTCTGCTCTTTCAACCAAGCTCTTTTTATTTTCACACATCCCTCTTACCCTTACATTACTTACTCGATCAATCCACCTCACACCACATATTGTCCTCAAACATCTCATTTCCAGCACATCCACCCTCCTCCGCACAACTTTGTCCATAGCCTACGCCTCGCAACCATACAACATTGTTGGAACCACTATTCCTTCAAACATACACATTTTTGCTTTCCGAGATAATGTTCTCGACTTCCAAACATTCTTCAAGGCTCCCAGGATTTTCGCCTTCTCCCCCACCCTATGATTCACTTCCGCTTCTATTGTTCCATCAGCTGCCAGATCCACTCCCAGATATCTAAAACACTTTACTTCCTCCAGTTTTTCTCCATTCAAACTTACCTCCAAATTGACTTGACACTCAACCCTACTATACCTAATAACCTTGCTCTTATTCACATTTACTCTTAACTTTCTTCTTTCACACACTTTAACTAACTCAGTCACCAGCTTCTGCAGTTTCTCACATGAATCCGCCACCAACGCTGTATCATCAGCGAACAACAACTGACTCACTTCCCAAGCTCTCTCATCCCGAACAGAAATCATACTTGTCCCTCTTTCCAAAACTCTTGCATTCACCTCCCTAACATCCCCATCCATAAACAAATTAAACAACCATGGAGGTGTCACACACCCCTGCCGCAAACTTACATTCGCTGAGAACTAATCACTTTCCAATCATGTATGTATATATATATATATATATATATATATATACATATATATATATATATATATATATATATATATATATATATATATATATATATATATATATATATATATATATATATATATATATATCTTTTCTTTCTTTTAAACTATTCGCCATTTCCCGCATTAGCGAGGTAGCGTCAGGAACAGAGGACTGGGCCTTTTTTGGAATATCCTCACCTGGCCCCCTCTGTTCCTTCTTTTGGAAAATTTAAAAAAAAAAAAAAAATATATATATATATATATATATATATATATATATCTATATTTATATATATATAATATATATATATATATATATATATATATATATATATATATATATATATATATATATATATATATATATATATATATATATATATATATATATATATATTTATATATATATATATATATATATATATATATATATATATATATATATATATATATATATATATATATATATATATATATATATATATATATATATATATATATATATATATATATATATATATATATATATATATATATATATATATATATATATATATATATATATATATATATATATATGTATGTACATATCCTTGTATTTTTTAACTTTCTAAAATGGGAAACAGAAGAAGGAGTCACGCGGGGAGTGCTCATCCTCCTGGAAGGCTCAGACTGGGGTGTCTAAATGTGTGTGGATGTAACCAAGATGTGAAAAAAGGAGAGATAGGTAGTATGTTTGAGGAAAGGAACCTGGATGTTTTGGCTCTGAGTGAAACGAAGCTCAACGGTAAAGGGGAAGAGTGGTTTGGGAATGTTTTAGGAGTTAAGTCAGGGGTTAGTGTGAGGACAAGAGCAAGGGAAGGAGTAGCAGTACTCCTGAAAGAGGAGTTGTGGGAGTATGTGATAGAATGTAAGAAAGTAAATTCTCGATTAATATGGGTAAAACTGAAAGCTGATGGAGAGAGATGGGTGATTATTGGTGCATATGCACCTGGGCATGAGAAGAAAGATCATGAGAGGCAAGTGTTTTGGGAGCAGCTGAATGAGTGTGTTAGTGTTTTTGATGCACGAGACCGGGTTATAGTGATGGGTGATTTGAATGCAAAGGTGAGTAACGTGGCAGTTAAGGGAATAATTGGTATACATGGGGTGTTCAGTGTTGTAAATGGAAATGGTGAAGAGCTTGTAGATTTTTGTCCTGAAAAATGACTGGTGATTGGGAATACCTGGATTAAAAAGCGAGATATACATAAGTATACGTATGTAAGTAGGAGAGATGGCCAGAGAGCGTTATTGGATTAACTGTTAATTGACAGTCGCGGGAAAGAGAGACTTTTGGATGTTAATGTGCTGAGAGGTGCAACTGGAGGGATGTCTGATCATTATCTTGTGGAGGCTAAGGTGAAGATTTGTATGGGTTTTCAGAAAAGAAGAGTGAATGTTGGGGTGAAGAGGGTGGTGAGAGTATGTGAGCTTGTGAAGGAGACTTGTGTGAGGAAGTACAAGGAGAGACTGAGTACAGAATGGAAAAAGGTGAGAACAATGGAAGTAAGGGGAGTGGGGGAGGAATGGGATGTATTTAGGGAATCAGTGATGGATTGCGCAAAAGATGCTTGTGGCATGAGAAGCATGGGAGGTGGGTTGATTAGAAAGGGTAGTGAGTGGTGGGACGAAGAAGTAAGATTATTAGTGAAAGAGAAGAGAGAGGCATTTGGACGATTTTTGCAGGGAAAAAATGCAATTGAGTGGGAGATGTATAAAAGAAAGACACAGGTCAAGAGAAAGGTGCAAGAGGTGAAAAAGAGGGCAAATGAGAGTTGGGGTGAGAGAGTATCATTAAATTTTAGGGAGAATAAAAAGATTTTCTGGAATGAGGTAAATAAAGTGCGTAAGACAAGGGAGCAAATGGGAACTTCAGTGAAGGGCGTAAATGGGGAGGTGATAACAAGCAGTGGTGATGTGAGAAGGAGATGGAGTGAGTATTTTGAAGGTTTGTTGAATGTGTTTGATGATAGAGTGGCAGATATAGGGGTTTTTTTTCGAGGTGTTGTGCAAAGTGAGAGGGTTAGGGAAAATGATTTGGTAAACAGAGAAGAGGCAGTAAAAGCTTTGCGGAAGATGAAAGCCGGCAAGGCAGCAGGTTTGGATGGTATTGCAGTGGAATTTATTAAAAAAGGGGGTGACTGTATTGTTGACTGGTTGGTAAGGTTATTTAATGTATGTATGACTCATGGTGAGGAGCCTGAGGATTGGAGGAATGCGTGCATAGTGCCATTGTATAAAAGCAAAGGGGATGAGAGTGAGTGCTCAAATTACAGAGGTATAAGTTTGTTGAGTATTCCTGGTAAATTATATGGGAGGGTATTGATTGAGAGGGTGAAGGCATGTACAGAGCATCAGATTGGGGAAGAGCAGTGTGGTTTCAGAAGTGGTAGAGGATATGTGGATCAGGTGTTTGCTTTGAAGAATGTATATGAGAAATACTTAGAAAAGCAAATGGATTTGTATGTAGCATTTATGGATCTGAAAAAGGCATATGATAGAGTTGATAGAGATGCTCTGTGGAAGGTATTAAGAATATATGGTGTGGGAGGCAAGTTGTTAGAAGCAGTGAAAAGTTTTTTATCGAGGATGTAAGGTATGTGTACGTGTAGGAAGAGAGGAAAGTGATTGGTTCTCAGTGAATGTAGGTATGCTGTAGGGGTGTGTGATGTCTCCATGGTTGTTTAATTTGTTTATGTATGAGGTTTTTAGGGAGGTGAATGCAAGAGTTTTGGAAAGAGGGGCAAGTATGAAGTCTGTTGGGGATGAGAGAGCTTAGGAAGTGAGTCAGTTGTTTTTCGCTGATGATACAGCGCTGGTGGCTGATTCACATGAGAAAATGCAGAAGCTGGTGACTGAGTTTGGTAAAGTGTGTGAAAGAAGAAAGTTAAGAGTAAATGTGAATAAGAGCAAGTTTATTAGGTATAGTAGGGTTGAGGGTCAAGTCAATTTGGAGGTAAGTTTGAATGGAGAAAAACTGGAGGAAGTAAAGTGTTTTAGATATCTGGGAGTGGATCTGTCAGCGGATGTAACCATGGAAGCGGAAGTGAATCATAGGGTGGGGGAGGGGGCGAAAATCCTGGGAGCCTTAGAAAATGTGTGGAAGTCGAGAACATTATCTCCGAAAGCAAAAGTAGCTATGTTTGAAGGAATAGTGGTTCCAACAATGTTGTATGGTTGCGAGGCGTGGGCTATGGATAGAGTTGTGCGCAGGAGGGTGGATGTGCTGGAGATGAAATGTTTGAGGACAATGTGTGGTGTGAGGTGGTTTGATCGAGTAAGTAATGTAAAGGTAAGAGAGATGTGTGGAAATAAAAAGAGCGTGGTTGAGAGAGCAGAAGAGGGTGTTTTGAAATGGTTTGGGCACATGGAGAGAATGAGTGAGGAAAGATTGACCAAGAGGATATATGTGTCGGAGGTGGAGAGAACGAGGAGAAGTGGGAGACCAAATTGGAGGTGGAAAGATGAAGTGAAAAAGATTTTGAGTGATCGGGGCCTGAACATGCACGAGGGTGAAAGGCGTGCAAGGAATTGATTGAATTGGATCGATGTGGTATACCTGGGTTGACGTGCTGTCAATGGATTGAACCAGGGCATGTGAAGCGTCTGGGGTAAACCATGGAAAGTTCTGTGGGGCCTGGATGTGGAAAGGGAGCTGTGGTGTAGGGCATTATTGAATGACAGCTAGAGACTGAGTGTGAAAGAATGGGGCCTTTGTTGTCTTTTCCTAGTGCTACCTCGCACACATGAGGGGGGGAGGGTGATGGTATTCCATGTGTGGCGAGGTGGCGATGGGAATGGATAATGGCAGACAGTGTGAAGTGTGTGCATGGGTATATATATGTGTGTGTGTGTGTATATATATATGTGTACAATGAGATGTATAGGTATGTATATTTGCGTGTGTGGACGTGTGTGTATATACATGTGTATGGGGATGGGTTGGGCCATTTCTTTCGTCTGTTTCCATGCGCTAACTCGCAAACGCGGGAGACAGCGACAAAGCAAAATAGATAGATAAATATATATATATATATATATATATATACATATATATATATTCCTTGCTCTTATTCACATTTACTCTTAACTTTCTTCTTCCACACACTTTACCAAACTCCGTCACCAGCTTCTGCAGTTTCTCACATGAATCCACCACCAGCGCTGTATCATCAGCGAACAACAACTGACTCACTTCCCAAGCTCTCTCATCCCTAACAGACTTCATACTTGCCCCTCTTTCCAAGACTCTTGCATTTACCTCCCTAACAACCCCATCCATAAACAAATTAAACAACCATGGAGACATCACACACCCCTGCCGCAAACCTACATTCACTGAGAACCAATCACTTTCCTCTCTTCCTACACGTACACATGCCTTACATCCTCGATAAAAACTTTTCACTGCTTCTAACAACTTGCCTCCCACACCATATATTCTTAATACCTTCCACAGAGCATCTCTATCAACTCTATCATATGCCTTCTCCAGATCCATAAATGCTACATACAAATCCATTTGCTTTTCTAAGTATTTCTCACATACATTCTTCAAAGCAAACACCTGATCCACACATCCTCTGTGAATAAGAGCAAGGTTATTAGGTACAGTAGGGTTGAGGGTCAAGTCAATTGGGAGGTGAGTTTGAATGGAGAAAAACTGGAGGAAGTGAAGTGTTTTAGATATCTGGGAGTGGATCTGTCAGCGGATGGAACCATGGAAGCGGAAGTGGATCATAGGGTGGGGGAGGGGGCGAAAATTTTGGGAGCCTTGAAAAATGTGTGGAAGTCGAGAACATTATCTCGGAAAGCAAAAATGGGTATGTTTGAAGGAATAGTGGTTCCAACAATGTTGTATGGTTGCGAGACGTGGGCTATGGATAGAGTTGTGCGCAGGAGGATGGATGTGCTGGAAATGAGATGTTTGAGGACAATGTGTGGTGTGAGGTGGTTTGATCGAGTAAGTAACGTAAGGGTAAGAGAGATGTGTGGAAATAAAAAGAGCGTGGTTGAGAGAGCAGAAGAGGGTGTTTTGAAATGGTTTGGGCACATGGAGAGAATGAGTGAGGAAAGATTGACCAAGAGGATATATGTGTCGGAGGTGGAGGGAACGAGGAGAAGAGGGAGACCAAATTGGAGGTGGAAAGATGGAGTGAAAAGGATTTTGTGTGATCGGGGCCTGAACATGCAGGAGGGTGAAAGGAGGGCAAGGAATAGAGTGAATTGGAGCGATGTGGTATACAGGGGTTGACGTGCTGTCAGTGGATTGAATCAAGGCATGTGAAGCGTCTGGGGTAAACCATGGAAAGCTGTGTAGGTATGTATATTTGCGTGTGTGGACGTATGTATATACATGTGTATGGGGGGGGGGGTTGGGCCATTTCTTTCGTCTGTTTCCTTGCGCTACCTCGCAAACGCGGGAGACAGCGACAAAGTATAATAAATAAATAAATAAATATATATATATATATATATATATATATATATATATATATATATATATATATATATATATATATATATATATATATATATATATATATATATATATATATATATATATATATATATATATATATATATTTCATCTCTCCTCGTTCCCTCCACCTCTGACTCATATATCCTATTTGTCAATCTTCCTAACTCATTCCCTCGATGTACCCAACCATTTCAAAACACCATCTTCTGTTCTTTCAGCCACACTCTTTTTATTACCACAGATCTCTCTTACCATTTCAAAACACCATCTTCTGTTCTTTCAGCCACACTCTTTTTATTACCACAGATCTCTCTTACCATTTCATTACTTACTCGATGAAAGCACCTCACACCACATATTGTCCTCAAACATCTCTTTTCCAGCACATCCACCCTCCTTCACACAACTATATCTATAGCACACGCATCGCAACCATATAACATTGTTGGAACCACTACTCCTTCAAACATACCCATTTTGCTCTCCAAGATAACGTTCTCTCCTTCCATACGTTTTTAAACGCTCGCAGAAGTTTCGTCCCCTACCCCACCCAATTATTCACTTCCGCTTCCATGGTTCCCTCCGCTGCGAAATCCACTCCTAGATATCTAAAACACTTCACTTCCTCTAGATTTTCTCCATTCAAATTTCCCTACCATTAGACTTGTTCCTCAACCCGACTGTACCTAATAACCTTACTCTTATTTGCATTTACTCTCGGGTTTCTTCTTTCATACACTTTACGAAACTCAGTCACCAACTTCTTCAGCTTCTCACCCGAATAATGCACATCATCAGCGAAGAACAAATGACTCACTTCCCAAGATCTCTCATCCACGACAGAATGCATTCTTGCCCCTCTTTACAAAACTCTTGCATTCACCTCCCTAACAACCCTATCCATAAACAAATTAAAAAACCATGGAGACATCACGAATCCCTGCCGCAAACCACCTTTCACTGAGAACCAATCTCTTTCCTCTCTTCCTACATGTACACATGCCTTACATCCTCGATAGAAATTATTCACTTCTTCTAACAACTTGCCTCATACACCATATATTCTTAATACATTTCACGGAGCATCTCTATCAACTCTATCATTGTATGTAGCATTTAGGGATATATATATAAATATATATATATATATATATATATATATATATATATATATATATATATATATATATATATATATATATATATATATATATATATATATACATATATATATATACATATATATATACATATATATATATATATATATATATATATATATATATATATATATATATATATATATATATATATATATATATATATATATATATATATGTATATATATATATATATATATATATATATATATATATATATATATATATATATATATATATATATATATATATATATATATATATATATATATATATGGTTCTTAGTGAATGTAGGTTTGCGGCAGGGGTGTGTGATGTCCCCATGGTTGTTTAATTTGTTTATGGACGGGGTTGTTAGGGAGGTGAATGCAAGAGTTTTGGAAAGAGGGGCAAGTATGAAGTCTGTTGGGGATGAGAGAGCTTGGGAAATGAGTCAGTTGTTGTTCGCTGATGATACAGCGCTGGTGGCTGATTCATGTGAGAAACTGCAGAAGCTGGTGACTGAGTTTGGTGAAGTGTGTGAAAGAAGAAAGTTAAGAGTAAATGTGAATAAGAGCAAGGTTATTAGGTACAGTAGGGTTGAGGGTCAAGTCAATTGGGAGGTGAGTTTGAATGGAGAAAAACTGGAGGAAGTGAAGAGTTTTAGATATCTGGGAGTGGATCTTGCAGCGGATGGAACCATGGAAGCGGAAGTGGATCATAGGGTGGGGGAGGGGGCGAAAATTCTGGGAGCCTTAAAGAATGTGTGGAAGTCGAGAACATTATCTCGGAAAGCAAAAATGGGTATGTTTGAAGGAATAGTGGTTCCAACAATGTTTTATGGTTGCGAGGCGTGGGCTATGGATAGAGTTGTGCGCAAGAGGATGGATGTGCTGGAAATGAGATGTTTGAGGACAATGTGTGGTGTGAGGTGGTTTGATCGAGTGAGTAACGTAAGGATAAGAGAGATGTGTGGAAATAAAAAGAGCGTGGTTGAGAGAGCAGAAGAGGGTGTTTTGAAGTGGTTTGGGCACCTGGAGAGGATGAGTGAGGAAAGATTGACCAAGAGGATATATGTGTCGGAGGTGGAGGGAACGAGGAGAAGAGGGAGACCAAATTGGAGGTGGAAAGATGGAGTGAAAAAGATTTTGTGTGATCGGGGCCTGAACATGCAGGAGGGTGAAAGGAGGGCAAGGAATAGGGTGAATTGGAGCGATGTGGTATACCGGGGTTGACGTGCTGTCAGTGGATTGAATCAAGGCATGTGAAGCGTCTGGGGTAAACCATGGAAAGCTGTGTAGGTATATATATTTGCGTGTGTGGACGTATGTATATACATGTGTATGGGGGGGGGGGGTTGGGCCATTTCTTTCGTCTGTTTCCTTGCGCTACCTCGCAAACGCGGGAAACAGCGACAAAGTATAATAAAAATATAAATAATCCTCGATAAAAACTTTTCACTGCTTCTAACAACTTTCCTCCCACACCATATATTCTTAATACCTTCCACAGACATCTCTATCAACTCTATCATATGCCTTCTCCAGATCCATAAATGCTACATACAAATCCATTTGCTTTTCTAAGTATTTCTCACATACATTCTTCAAAGCAAACTCCTGATCCACACATCCTCTACCACTTCTGAAACCACACTGCTCTTCCCCAATCTGATGCTATGTACATGCCTTCACCCTCTCAATCAATACCCTCCCATATAATTTACCAGGAATACTCAACAAAGTTATACCTCTGTAATTTGAGCACTCACTCTTATCCCCTTTGCCTTTGTACAATGGCACTATGCTCGCATTCCGCCAATCCTTAGGCACCTCACCATGAGTCATACATACATTAAATAACCTTACCGACCAGTCAATAATACAGTCACCCCCTTTTTTAATAGATTCCACTGCAATACCATCCAAACCTGTTGCCTTGCCGGTTTTCATCTTCCGCAAAGCTTTTACTACCTCTTCTCTGTTTACCAAATCACTTTCCCTAACCCTCTCACTTTGAACACCACCGCGACCAAAACACCCTATATCTGCCACTCTATCATCAAACACATTCAACAAACCTTCAAAATACTCACTCCATCTCCTTCTCACATCACCACTACTTGTTATCACCTCCCCATTTGCGCCCTTCACTGAAGTTCCCATTTGCTCCCTTGTCTTACGCACTTTATTTACCTCATTCCAGAACATCTTTTTATTCTCCCTAAAATATAATGATAATCTCTCACCCAATTCTTATTTGCCCTCTTTTTCACCTCTTGCACCTTTCTCTTGACCTCCTGTCTCTTTCTTTTATACATCTCCCACTCAATTGCATTTTTTCCCTGCAAAAATCGTCCAAATGCCTCTATCTTTTCTTTCACTAATAATCTTACTTCTTCATCCCACTACCCTTTCTAATCAACCCACCTCCCACTCTTCTCATGCCACAAGCATCTTTTGCGCAATCCATCACTGATTCCCTAAATACATCCCATTACTCCCCCACTCCCCTTACTTCCATTGTTTTCACCTTTTTCCATTCTCTACTCAGTCTCTTCTGGTACTTCCTCACACAAGTCTCCTTCCCAAGCTCACTTACTCTCACCACCCTCTTCACCCCAACATTCAATCTTCTTTTCTGAAAACCGATATATATATATATATATGTATATATATATATATATATATATATATATATATATATATATATATATATATATATATGTGTGTGTGTGTGTGTGTGTGTGTGTGTGTGTGTGTGTGTTTTTGTGCATGTTTGTGTTCGCTTAAATAATAAGCACAGATGTTCTCGTCTTTCGACATTATCTAAATCAGTCTTCAAGGATATACATCGATATGAGCAAGGGAATTCATACGAAATCATCCCTTATCACATGTGAGGAAACAATAACAGCCGATATGAAAAACATGGAATTGTTGATAAGATCTGGAAATTGGTAAGGAGGCGTATATATTTGTATCTTTTAACTAGGTGTTTATGTTCAAGGTTAGGACAGGTGTTCTGGGGGATGGCTTGAACACATGTGACGTGAATCACTTGAACAACACATTTTGTCTGGTTTTAATCTTGTAGGCGGAATTTATTCCTCAATGTCTGTCTGCCTGTTGTCAAGGTCCCTCCTCTTGTGTGACAGTATCTGTTCCTATCTCTAAACAGTTCTTGAATCAACTGTTTACCATTATGAAGTTAATAGTGTCATGAGTATTGGTTTTGGGAAATTTTGTCACGCATCTTCAGAGTAGACAGTGCCTGCCTTTCTTTGACATTTGTGTACATGGGTGGTTGTAGGTGGTTCCGTACGTACAGTGTTAACTACTTTTTGCCAGAATGATAAAACAATTTATTTCTTCTTAGACATAGCTCACTACCTCATAGAACATGAGAGACTTAGTACATATTACCTAAAACCGAATTGATCCTCACTTAGGTAACTTCTCCCCTTTATAAGCTTATCCAGATGTTTTCTGATTGATTTTTCCATAACATTATAGTTGAGTTCTTCATACATCCTTACATCACCCCAGTCATTCTGTCTTTAGAATTTCTTAACCTACTTATCCTATGTTTAACTGATTATCTGCCTCTGACAAGTTTGCGAAAAATATTGGGTTTTCTACTGTCTTGTCCTCGATATTCTTTTGAAAATATCTGTTTCTTCTTTCATATCCTACTACACTTCTTCCTATCTTTCTTATGCATTGCATAGGCTGGCTGGTTAGTGTCGCTTATACCTTCGCCACTGCACTTCTCAAACCTCCCTTTTTTCAATATCCTTAATGAAGCCATTCTTCCCTCTGTAGTAAAGGCTAGAGATTCCTGCTCCTTCATTGTATATGTCTCAGAATCTTTCACAGCAAGACCCTCATTCCTGGATACTGAACTCCATCATCCAATCTATGTTGCCATAAAAATGATCAAGTTCAGAGTAACTACCATTTTATATCCTCATTTAACTTCCTGACCTACCACATCAGCAAAATCATATGATCACTTTTTCCGATTAATGAATGATATATGATAATTCTAATGTCCATGCTGATATGTGTGAAGATCAAGTAATGAGAGTGACTCTATTTCTGTCATTTTAGCATGCTCACTAATATTGTGCTCATATAAGAAAATCTTCTGTAAACACTCTAGGAGCCTGTGTCTACATGATCCTTGTCGTCGTGAGAATCTAAATCTCGTCAATATATCTCGTTATACTAGAAATCCACAATTTTCAATACTTTAACTTCTCTGAATAATGCATATCTTATTGCTTCATTCACCCTCCTGATTATATCCTCGTTGTTGTCATTATATGTTTGGTCTGGAACGTTAAAATCTTTGAGAATATTATACATCATTAACACCGTCATGCGTATCATCCCTACTCCTCACACTGGGTATTGTCTGAATGGGCTATCTATTACTTTTTCTTATTAAAACTTAAGGTTATCTCTTAATAGAAGACCCAAATCTCCTACTCCTTTGTCTTCTCGTTCCCTCTTAGCTATCACGAACTCTTCTGGACAGAAAGATAGAAATCTATTTTCTTTAGCAATCTTTGTTATCACAGATCCAACAATATCAAGTGCGTTTACGCTTATACGATCCGTGTGTGTGTGTGTGTGTGTCTGTGTGTCTGTGTGATAGGTAAAGATAGGGAGAGGGAAGAGTTGCTTTATAATGGAATTATTCAGCTCTCT
>NC_092231.1:46996804-47001273 GCF_036320965.1 Panulirus ornatus
TATATATATATATATATATATATATACATATATATATATATATATATATATATATATATATATATATATATATATATATATATATATATATATACATATATATATATATCTATACATATATATATATATATATATATATATATATATATATATATATATATATATATATATATATATATATATATATATATATATATATATATATATATATATATATATGTATTTTTTTTTTTTTTTTTTTTTGCCGCTGTCTCCCGCGTTTGCGAAATAGCGCAAGGAAACAGACGAAAGAAATGGCCCAACCCACCCCCATACACATGTATATACATACGTCCACACACGCAAATATACATACCTACACAGCTTTCCATGGTTTACCCAGACGGTTCACATGCCTTGATTCAATCCACTGACAGCACGTCAACCCCGGTATACCACATCGCTCCAATTCACTCTATTCCTTGCCCTCCTTTCACCCTCCTGCATGTTCAGGCCCCGATCACACAAAATCTTTTTCACTCCATCTTTCCACCTCCAATTTGGTCTCCCTCTTCTCCTCGTTCCCTCCAACTCCGACACATATATTCTCTTGGTCAATCTTTCCTCACTCATTCTCTCCATGTGCCCGAACCATTTTTAAAACACCCTCTTCTGCTCTCTCAACCACGATCTTTTTATTTCCACACATCTCTCTTACCCTTACGTTACTTACTCGATCAAACCACCTCACACCACACAGTGTCCTCAAACATCTCATTTCCAGCACATCCATCCTCTTGCGCACAACTCTATCCATAGCCCACGCCTCGCAACCATACAACATTGTTGGAACCACTATTCCTTCAAACATACCAAATTTTGCTTTCCGAAATAATGTTCTCGACTTCCACACATTCTTCAAGGCTCCCAGAATTTTCGCCCCCTCCCCCACCCTATGATCCACTTCCGCTTCCATGGTTCCATCCGCTTCCAGATCCACTCCCAGATATCTAAAAACACTTCACTTCCTTCAGTTTTTCTCCATTCAAACTCACCTCCCAATTGACTTGACCCTCAATCCTACTGTACCTAATTACCTTGCTCAAATTCACATTTACTCGTAACTTTCTTCTTTCACACACTTTACCAAACTCAGTCACCAGCTCTGCAGTTTCTCACATGAATCAGCCACCAGCGCTGTATCATCAGCGAACAACAACTGACTCACTTCCCAAGCTCTCTGATCCCCAACAGACTTCATACTTGCCCCTCTTTCCAAAACTCTTGCATTCACCTCCCTAACAACCTCCTCCATAAACAAATTAAACAACCATGGAGACATCACACACCCCTGACGCAAACCTACATTCACTGAGAACCAATCACTTTCCTCTCTTCCTACACGTACACATGCCTTACATCCTCGATAAAAACTTTTCACTGCTTCTAACAACTTGCCTCCCACACCATATATTCTTAATACCTTCCACAGAGCATCTCTATCAACTCTATCATATGCCTTCTCCGGATCCATAAATGCTACATACAAATCCATTTGCTTTTCTAAGTATTTCTCACATACATTCTTCAAAGCAAACACCTGATCCACACATCCTCTACCACTTCTGAAACCACACTGCTCTTCCCCAATCTGATGCTCTGTACATACCTTCACCCTCTCAATCAATATCCTCCCATATAATTTACCAGGAATACTCAACAAACTTATACCTCTGTAATTTGAGCACTCACTCTTATCCCCTTTGCCTTTGTACAATGGCACTATGCACGCATTCCGCCAATCCTGAGGCACCTTACCGTGAGTCATACATACATTTAATAACTTTACCAACCAGTCAACAATACAGTCACCCCCTTTTTTAATAAATTCCATTGCAATACCATCCAAACCTGTTGCCTTGCCGGCTTTCATCTTCCGCAAAGCTTTTACTACCTCTTCCCTATTTACCAAATCATTTTCCCTAACCCTCTCACTTTGCACACCACCTCGACCAAAACACCCTATATCTACCACTCTATCATCAAACACATTCAACAAACCTTCAAAATACTCACTCCATCTCCTTCTCACATCACCACTACTTGTTATCACCTCCCCATTTGTGCCCTACACTGAAGTTCCCATTTGCTCCCTTGTCTTACGCACTTTATTTACCTCCTTCCAGAACATCTTTTAATCTCCCTAAAATTTAATGATACTCTCTCACCCCAACTCTTATTTGCCCTTTTTTTCACCTCTTGCACCTTTCTCTTGACCTCCTGTCTCTTTCTTTTATACGTCTCCCACTCAACTGCATTTTTTCCCAGCAAAAATCGTCCAAATGCCTCTCTCTTCTCTTTCACTAATACTCTTACTTCTTCCCCCCGCCACTCACTACCCTTTCTAATCAACCCACCTCCCACTCTTCTCATGCCACACGCATCTTTTCCGCAATCCATCAGTGATTCCCTAAATACATCCCATTCCTCCCCCACTCCCCTTACTTCCATTGTTCTCACCTTTTTCCATTCTGTACTCAGTCTCTCCTGGTACTTCCTCACACAAGTCTCCTTCCCAAGCTCACTTACTCTCTCCATCCTCTTCACCCCAACATTCACACTTCTTTTCTGAAAACCCATACAAATCTTCACCTTAGCCTCCACAAGATAATGATCAGACATTTCTCCAGTTGCACCTCTCAGCACATTAACATCCAAAAGTCTCTCTTTCGCGCGCCTGTCAATTAACACGTAATCCAATAACGCTCTCTGGCCATCTCTCCTTCTTACATAAGTATACTTATGTATATCTCGCTTTTTAAACCAGGTATTCCCAATCATCAGTCCTTTTTCAGCACATAAATCTACAAGCTCTTCACCATTTCCATTCACAACACTGAACACCCCATGTACACCAATTATTCCCTCAACTGCCACATTACTCACCTTTGCATTCAAATCACCCATCACTATAACCCCGTCTCGTGCATCAAAACCACTAAAACACTCATTCAGTATGTATATATATATATATATATATATATATATATATATATATATATATATATATATATATATATTTTTTTTTTTTCTCTCTGTCTCCCGCGTTTGCGAGGTAGCGCAAGGAAACAGACGAAAGAAATGGCCCAACCCACCCCCATACACATGTATATACATACGTCCACACACGCAAATATACATACCTACACAGCTTTCCATGCTTTACCCCAGACGCTTCACATGCCGTGATTCAATCCACTGACAGCACGTCAACCCCGGTACACCACATCGATCCAATTCACTCTGTTCCTTGCCCTCCTTTCACCCTCCTGCATGTTCAGGCCCCGATCACACAAAATCTTTTTCACTCCATCTTTCCACCTCCAATTTGGTCTCCCACTTCTCCTCGTTCCCTCCACCTCATACACATATATCCTCTTGGTCAATCTCTCCTCACTCATTCTCTCCATGTGCGAGAACCATTTCAAAACACCCTCTTCTGCTCTCTCAACCACGCTCTTTTTGTTTCCACATATCTCTCTTACCCTTACGTTACTTACTCGATCAAACCACCTCACACCACACATTGTCCTCAAACATCTCATTTCCAGCACATCCATCCTCCTGCGCACAACTCGATCCATAGCCCACGCCTCGCAAACATATAACATTGTTGGAACCACTATTCCTTCAAACATACCCAATTTTGCTTTCCGAGATAATGTTCTCGACTTCCTCACATTCTTCAAGGCTCCCAGGATTTTCGCCCCCTCCCCCACCCTATGATCCACTTCCGCTTCCATGGTTCCATCCGCTGCCAGATCCACTCCCAGATATCTAAAACACTTTACTTCCTCCAGTTTTTCTCCATTCAAACATACCTTCCAATTGACTTGACCCTCAACCATACTGTACCTAATAACCTTGCTCTTATTCACATTTACTCTTAACTTTCTTCTTTCACACACTTTACGAAACTCAGTCACCAGCTTCTGCAGTTTCTCACATGAATCAACCACCAGCGCTGTATCATCAGCGAACAACAACTGACTCACTTCCCCACCTCTCTCATCCCCACCAGACTTTATACTTGCCCCTCTTTCCAAAACTTGCATTCACCTCCCTAACAACCCCATCCATAAACAAATTAAACAACCATGGAGACATCACACACACCTGACGCAAACCTACATTCACTGAGAACCAATCACTTTCCTCTCTTCCTACACGTACACATGCCTTACATCCTCGATAAAAACTTTTCACTGCTTCTAACAACTTGCCTCCAACACCATATATTCTTAATACCTTCCACAGAGCATCTCTATCAACTCTATCATATGCCTTCTCTAGATCCATAAATGCTACATACAAATCCATTTGCTTTTCTAAGTATTTCTCACATGCATTCTTCAAAGCAAACACCTGATCCACAAATCCTCTACCACTTCTGAAACCACACTTCTCTTCCCCAATCTGATGCTCTGTAC
>NC_092231.1:47001373-47008873 GCF_036320965.1 Panulirus ornatus
TATTTCCCGCAATAGCGAGGTAGCGTTAAGAACAGAGGACTGGGCCTTTGAGGGAATATCCTCACCTGGCCCTCTTCTCTGTTCCTTCTTTTGGAAAATTAAAAAAAAAAAATAAAAAAAAACGAGAGGGGAGGATTTCCAGCCCCCCGCTCCCTTATATATATATATATATATATATATATATATATATATATATATATATATATATATATATATATACATATATATATATATATATATATATATATATATATATATATATATATATATATATATATATAAATATATATATATATATATATATATATATATATATATATATATATATATATATGTATATATATACATACATATATATATATATATATATATATACATATATATATATATATATATATATATATATATATATATATATATATATATATATATATATATATATATATATATATATATATATATATATATATATATATATATATATATATATATATATATATATAGAACCTTGTATCTTAATAATGTTGGGGTGCCACTCCAGTTCAAGAGAAACAGAGGCCATTTGAAGATGAAAGAGAAACTATCATATTCTAATCCTCACACACAGACATACCCACACACACAGGGTAACAGGGAGATCAAAATACTGTAGAAATATGAGACAAAAGGCAGCAGTGGTCAGACAAATGGCTTACATACTTAAGATGAAAAACTAAGTTTACACATCACAGCGCAATTGTCATGTGAAAAAGGACCATGGAGTACATTTCAAATAAAACTTAATCAAGAAAGCATATGAAGCTGGTCATAAGCAAAGCAAATTATTTGGACATTAGGTAGAGGAGTTCTGCACTCGGGCCCCATCTCTTGCACAGTATGTGTGAATGTTTGTGGCTATGCTTGCATGCAGGCATGGATGTGTGTGTGTGTGATTGTGTGCCAATCAAAATACCCAGATTTACAGCAAACTTCAGCAAATACAACGCAAGCTTCTGCACATCAAAACAGCATGACCGAGAATGACAAGTGACAGTTTAGATCAACTTTCTATTGTTTGTTTCATTGACTCCTACATGATAATAAATAATGACATGAAAAAAAAATATATATATATATATATATATATATATATATATATATATATATATATATATATATATATATATATATATATATATATATATATATATATATATTTATATATATATATATATATATAAATATATTTATATATATTTTTTCTTTCTTTTAAACTATTTTCCATTTCCCGCGTTGGCGAGGTAGCGTTAAGAACAGAGGACTGGGCCTTTTTTGGAATATCCCCACCTGGCCCCCTCTGTTCCTTCTTTTGGAAAATTAAAAAAAAAAAAAAAGACGAGAGGGGAGGATTTAAAGCCCCCCGCTCCCTCCCCTTTTAGTCGCCTTCTACGACACGCAGGGAATACGTGGGAAGTATTCTTAATACCCTATCATATATATATATATATATATATATATATATATATATATATATATATATATATATATATATATATATATATATATATACATATATGTATTATCCCTGGGGTTAAGGGCGAAAGAATACTTCCCACGCATTCCTCGCGTGTCGTAGAAGGCGACTAGAAGGGACGGGGACGGGGGGACAGAAATCCTCCCCTCCTTGTATTTTTTTTAACTTTCAAAAATGGGTAACAGAAGAAGGAGTCACGCGGGGAGTGCTCATCCTCCTCGAAGGCTCAGACTGGGGTGTCTAAATGTGTGTGGATGTAACCATGAAGTGAAAAAAGGAGAGATAGGTAGTATGTTTGAGGAAAGGAACTTGGATGTTTTGGCTCTGAGTGAAACGAAGCTCAAGGGTAAAGGGGAAGAGTGGTTTGGGAATGTCTTGGGAGTAAAGTCAGGGGTTAGTGAGAGGACAAGAGCAAGGGAAGGAGTAGCAGTACTCCTGAAACAGGAGTTGTGGGAGTATGTGATAGAATGTAAGAAAGTAAACCCTCGATTAATATGGGTACAAGTGAAAGTTGATGGAGAGAGATGGGTGATTATTTGGTGCATATGCACCTGGGCATGAGAAGAAAGATCATGAGAGGCAAGTGTTTTGGGAGCAGCTGAATGACTGTGTTAGTGGTTTTGATGCACAAGACCGGGTTATAGTGATGGGTGATTTGAATGCAAAGGTGAGTAATGTGGCAGTTGAGGGAAAAATTGGTATACATGGTGTGTTCAGTGTTGTAAATGAAAATGGTGAAGAGCTTGTAGATTTATGTGCTGAAAAAGGACTGGTGATTGGGAATACCTAGTTTAAAAAGCGACATATACATAAGTATACGTATGTAAGTAGGAGAGATGGCCAAAGAGCGTTATTGGATTACGTGTTAATTGACAGGCGCGCGAAAGAGAGACTTTTGGATGTTAATGTGCTGAGAGGTGCAACTGGAGGGATGTCTGATCATTATCTTGTGGAGGCTAAGGTGAAGATTTGTATGGGTTTTCAGAAGAGTGAATGTTGCGGTGAAGAGGGTGGTGAGAGTAAATGAGCTTGGGAAGGAGACTTGTGTGAGGAAGTACCAAGAGAGACTGAGTACAGAATGGAAAAAGGTGAGAACAATGGAAGTAAGGTTACTGGGGGAGGAATGAGATGTATTTAGGGAATCATTGATGGATTGCGCAAAAGATGCTTGTGGCATGAGAAGAGTGGGAGGTGGGTTGATTAGAAAGGTTAGTGAGTGGTGGGATGAAGAAGTAAGATTATTAGTGAAAGAGAAGAGAGATTTGGACGATTTTTGCAGGGAAAATATGCAATTGAGTGGGAGATGTATTAAAGAAAGAGACAGGAGGTCAAGAGAAAGGTGCAAGAGGTGAAAAAGAGGGCAAATGAGAGTTGGGGTGAGAGAGTATCATTAAATTTTAGGGAGAATAAAAAGATGTTCTGGAAGGAGGTAAATAAAGTGCGTAAGACAAGTGAGCAAATGGGAACTTCAGTGAAGGGCGCAAATGGGGTGATAACAAGTAGTGGTTATGTGAGAAGGAGATGGAGTGAGTATTTTGAAGGTTTGTTGAATGTGTTTCATGATAGAGTGGCAGATATAGGGTGTTTTGGTCGAGGTGGTGTGCAAAGTGAGAGGGTTAGGGAAAATGATTTGATAAACAGAGAAGAGGTAGTAAAAGGTTTGCGGAAGATGAAAGCCGGTAAGGCAGCAGTTTTGGATGGTATAGCAGTGGTTGGATGGTAAGGTTATTTAATGTTTGTATGACTCATGGTGAGGTGCCTGAGGATTGGCGGAATGCGTGCATAGTGCCACTGTAGAAAGGCAAAGGGGATAAGAGTGAGTGCTCAAATTACAGAGGTATAAGTTTGTTGAGTGTTCCTGGTAAATTATATGGGAGGGTATTGATTGAGAGGGTGAAGGCATGTACAGAGCATCAGAATGGGGAAGAGCAGTGTGGTTTCAGAAGTGGTAGAGGATGTGTGGATCAGGTGTTTGCTTTGAAGAATGTATGTGAGAAATACTTAGAAAAGCAAATGGATTTGTATGTAGCATTTATGGATCTGGAGAAGGCATATGACAGAGTTGATAGAGATGCTCTGTGGAAGGTATTAAGAATATATGGTGTGGGAGGCAAGTTGTTAGAAGCAGTGAAAAGTTTTTATCGATGATGTAAGGCATGTGTACGTGTAGGAAGAGAGGAAAGTGATTGGTTCTCAGTGAATGTAGGTTTGCGGCAGGGGTGTGTGATGTCTCTATGGTTCTTTAATTTGTTTATGGATGGGGTTGTTAGGGAGGTAAATGGAAGAGTTTTGGAAAGAGGGGCAAGTATGAAGTCTGTTGGGGATGAGAGAGCTTGGGAAGTGAGTCAATTGTTGTTTGCTGATGATACAGCGCTGGTGGCTGATTCATGTGAGAAACTGCAGAAGCTGGTGACTGAGTTTGGTAAAGTGTGTGAAAGAAGAAAGTTAAGAGTAAATGTGAATAAGACTAAGGTTATTAGGTACAGTAGGGTTGAGGGTCAAGTCAATTGGGAGGTAAGTTTGAATGGAGCAAAACTGGAGGAAGTAACGTGTTTTAGATATCTGGGAGTGGATCTGGCAGCGGATGGAACCATGGAAGCGGAAGTGGAGCATATGGTGGGGGAGGGAGCGAAATTCCTGGGAGCCTTGAAGAATGTGTGGAAATCGAGAACATTATCTCGGAAATCAAAAATGGGTATGTTTGAAGAAAAAGTGGTTCCAACAATGGTGTATGGTTGCGAGGCGTAGGCTATGGGTAGAGTTGTGCGCAGGATGATGGATGTGCTGGAAATGAGATGTTTGAGGACAATGTGTGGTGTGAGGTGGTTTGATCGAGTAAGTAACGTTAGGGTAAGAGAGATGTGTCGAAATAAAAAGAGCGTGGTTGAGAGAGCAGAAGTGGGTGTTTTGAAATGGTTTGGTCACATGGAGAGAATGAGTGAGGAAAGATTGACCAAGAGGATATATGTGTCGGAGGTGGAGGGAACGAGGAGAAGTGGGAGACGAAATTGGAGGTGGAAAGATGAGTGAAAAACATTTTGTGTGATCGGGGCCTGAACATGCAGGAGGGTGAATGGAGGGCAAGGAATAGGGTGAATTGGATCGATGTGGTATACCTGGGTTGACGTGCTGTAAGTGGATTGAATCAGGGCATGTGAAGCGTCTGGGGTAAACCATGGAAAGCTGTGTAGGTATGTATATTTGCGTGTGTATGGGGGTGGGTTTGGCCATTTTTTTCGTCTGTTTCCTTGCGCTACCTCGCAAACGCGGGAGACAGCGGCTAAGAATATATATATATATATATATATATATATATATATATATATATATATATATATATATATATATATATATATATATATATATATATATATTTATATATATATATTTATGGAACTGGAGAAGGCATATGATAGAGTTGATAGAGATGGTCTGTGGAAGGTATTAAGAATATATGGTGTGGGAGGCAAGTTGTTAGAAGCAGTGAAAAGTTTTTATCGAGGATGTAAGGCATGTGTACGTGTAGGAAGAGAGGAAAGTGATTGGTTTTCAGTGAATGTAGGTTTGCGGCAGGGGTGTGTGATGTCTCCATGGTTGTTTAATTTGTTTATGGATGGGGTTGTTAGGGAGGTGAATGCAAGAGTTTTGGAAAGAGGGGCAAGTATGAAGTCTATTGGGGATGAGAGAGCTTGGGAAGTGAGTCAGTTGTTGTTCGCTGATGATACAGCGCTGGTGGCTGATTCATGTGAGAAACTGCAGAAGCTGGTGACTGAGTTTGGTAAAGTGTGTGAAAGAAGAAAGTTAAGAGTATATGTGAATAAGAGCAAGGTTATTAGGTACAGTAGTGTTGAGGGTCAAGTCAATTGGGAGGTGAGTTTGAATTGAGAAAAACTGGAGGAAGTGAAGTGTTTTAGATATCTGGGAGTGGATCTGGCAGCGGATGGAACCATGAAAGCGGAAGTGGATAATAGGGTGGGGGAGGGGGCGAAAATTCTGGGAGCCATGAAGAATGTGTGGAAGTCGAGAACATTATCTCGGAAAGCAAAAATGGGTATGTTTGAAGGAATAGTGGTTCCAACAATGTTGTATGGTTGCGAGGCTTGGGCTATGGATAGAGTTGTGCGCAGGAGGATGGATGTGCTGGAAATGAGATGTTTGAGGACAATGTGTGGTGTGAGGTGGTTTGATCGAGTAAGTAACGTAAGGGTAAGAGAGATGTATGGAAATAAAAAGAGCGTGGTTGAGAGAGCAGAAGAGGGTGTTTTGAAATGTTTCGGGCACATGGAGAGAATGAGTGAGGAAAGATTGACCAAGAGAATATATGTGTCGGAGGTGGAGGGAACGAGGAGAAGAGGGAGACCAAATTGGAGGTGGAAAGATGGAGTGAAAAAGATTTTTTGTGATCGGGGCCTGAACATGCAGGAGGGTGAAAGGAGGGCAAGGAATAGAGTGAATTGGAGCGATGTGGTATACCGGGGTTGACGTGCTGTCAGTGGATTGAATCAAGGCATGTGAAGCGTCTGGGGTAAACCATGGAAAGCTGTGTAGGTATGTATATTTGCGTGTGTGGACGTATGTATATACATATGTATGCTGGTGGGTTCGGCCATTTCTTTAGTCTGTTTCCTTGCGCTACCTCGCAAACGCGGGAGACAGCGACAGAGCAAAAAAAAAAAAAAAAAAAAAAAAAATATATATATATATATATATATATATATATATATATATATATATATATATATATATATATATATATATATATATATATATATATATCCCTGGGGATAGGGGAGAAAGACTACTTCCCACGCATTCCTCACGTGTCGTAGAACGCGAGTAAAGGGAACGGGACCGGGGGGCTAGAAAGAAGAAGGAGTCATCCAGGGAGTACTCATTCTCCTCAAAAGCTCAGATTAGGGTATCTCAATGTGTGTGGATGTAACCAAAATCAGAAAAAAGGAGAGATAGGTATTATGTTTTAGGAAAGGAACCTGAATGTTTTGGCTCTGAATGAAACGAAGCTCAAGGGTAAAGGTAGTGGTTTGGGATTGTCTTGGGACAAAAGTTAATAGTTAGTGAGAAGACAAGAGCAAGGAAAGGAGTAGCACTTCTCCTGAAACTGGAGTGGTGGGAGTATGTGATAGAGTGTAAGAAAGTACAGTGTAGACTGATATCGGTAAAACTGAAAATTGATGGAGAGGGATAGGTGATTATTGGTACATATGCACCTGGGCATGAGAAGAAAGATTATAAAACGCAAGTGCTTTGGGAGCAGCTGAATGAGTGTGTTAGTAGTTTTTATTCACGAGACCGAGTTATAGTGGTGGGTGATGTGAAGGCAAAGGTGAGTAAAGTGGGAGTTGAGGGAATAATTGGTATACGTGGGGTGTTCAGTGTTGTAAATGGAAATGGTGAAAAGCTTGTAGATTTATGTGCTGAAAAAGGTCTGGTGACTGGGAATATCTGGTTTAAAAAGAGAGATATACATAAGTATGCGTATATAAGTAGGAGAGATGGCCAGACATCGTTATTGGATTACGTGTTAATTGATAGGCTCGCGAAAGAGAGACTTTCGTATGTAAATATGCTGAGAGGTGCAAATGGATGGATGTATGATCATTATCTTGTGGAGGCTAAGGTGAAGATTTGTAGAGGTTTTCAAAAAAGAATAATGTTGGGTTGAAGACAGTGGTGAGAATAAGTGAGCTTGGAATGGAGAATTGTGTGAGGAAGTACCAGGAAAGACTGAGTACAGAATGGAAAAGGTGAGAACAAAGGAGGTAAGGGGAGTGGAGGAGGAACTGAATGTATATAGGGGAGCTGTGATGGCTTCCGCAAAAGATGCTTGTGGCATGAGAAGCGTGGGAGGTGGACAGATTAGAAAGGGTAGTGAGTGGTGGGATGAAGGAGTAAAATTATGATAGAGAAGAGAGAGGCATTTGGACGATTTTTGCAGGGAAATAATGCAAATGAGTGGGAGATGTATA
>NC_092231.1:47016373-47041720 GCF_036320965.1 Panulirus ornatus
ATGTGTGTGGATGTAACCAAGATGTGAAAAAAGGAGAGATAGGTAGTATGTTTAAGGAAAGGAACCTGGATGTTTTGGCTCTGAGTGAAACGAAGCTCAAGGGTAAAGGGGAAGAGTGGTTTGGGAATGTCTTGGGAGTAAAGTCAGGGGTTAGTGAGAGGACAAGAGCAAGGGAAGGAGAAGCAGTACTCCTGAAACAGGAGTTGTGGAAGTATGTGATAGAATGTAAGAAAGTAAATTCTCGATTAATATGGGTAAAACTGAAAGTTGATGGAGAGAGATGGGTGATTATTGGTGCATATGCACCTGGGCATGAGAAGAAAGATCATGAGAAGCAAGTGTTTTGGGAGCAGCTGAATGAGTGTGTTAGTGGTTTTGATGCACGAGACCGGGTTATAGTGTTGGGTGATTTGAATGCAAAGGTGAGTAATGTGGCAGTTGAGGGAATATTTGGTATACATGGGGTGTTCAGAGTTGTAAATGGAAATGGTGAAGAGCTTGTGGATTTATGTGCTGAAAAAAGGACTGATGATTGGGAATACCTGGTTTAAAAAGCGAGATATACATAAGTATACATATGTAAGTAGGAGAAATGGCCAGAGAGCGTTATTGGATTACGTGTTAATTGACAGGCGCGCGAAAGAGAGACTTTTGGATGTTAATGTGCTGAGAGGTGCAACTGGAGGGATGTCTGATCATTATCTTGTGGAGGCTAAGGTGAAGATTTGTATGGGTTTTCAGAAAAGAAGAGTGAATGTTGGGTGAAGAGGGTGGTGAGAGTAAGTGAGCTTGGGAAGGAGACTTGTGTGAGGAAGTACCTGGAGAGACTGAGTACAGAATGGAAAAAGGTGAGAACAATGGAAGTAAGGGGAGTGGGGGAGGAATGGGATGTATTTAGGGAATCAGTGATGGATTGCGCAAAAGATGCTTGTGGCATGAGAAGAGTGGGAGGTGGGCTGATTAGAAAGGGTAGTGAGTTGTGGGATGAGGAATTAAGAGTATTAGTGAAAGAGAAGAGAGAAGCATTTGGACGATTTTTGCAGGGAAAAAATGAAATTGAGTGGGAGACGTATAAAAGAAAGAGACAGGAGGTCAAGAGAAAGGTGCAAGAGGTGAAGAAATGGGCAAATGAGAGTTGGGGTGAGAGAGTATCATTAAATTTTAGGGAGAATAAAAGGATGTTCTGGAATGAGGTAAATAAAGTGCGTAAGACAAGGGAGCAAATGGGAACTTCAGTGAAGGGGGCAAATGGGGAGGTGATAACAAGTAGTGGTGATTTGAGAAGGAGATGGAGTGAGTATTTTGAAGGTTTGTTGAATGTGTTTGATGATAGAATGGCAGATATAGGGTGTTTTGGTCGAGGTTGTGTGCAAAGTGCGAGGGTTAGGGAAAATGAGTTGGTAAACAGAGAAGAGGTAGTAAAAGGTTTGCGGAAGATGAAAGCCGGCAAGGCAGCAGTTTTGGATAGTATTGCAGTGGAATTTATTAAAAAAGGGGGTGACTGTATTGTTGACTGGTTGGTAAGGTTATTTAATGTATGTATGACTCATGGTGAGGTGCCTGAGGATTGGCGGAATGCGTGCATAGTGCCATTGTACAAAGGCAAAGGGGATAAGAGTGAGTGCTCAAATTACAGAGGTATAAGTTTGTTGAGTATTCCTGGCAAATCATATGGGAGGGTATTGATTGAGAGGGTGAAGGCATGTACAGAGCATCAGATTGGGGAAGAGCAGTGTGGTTTCAGAAGTGGTAGAGGATATGTGGATCAGGTGTTTGCTTTGAAGAATGTATGTGAGAAATACTTTGAAAAGCAAATGGATTTGTATGTAGCATTTATGGATCTGGAGAAGGCATATGATAGAGTTGATAGAGATGCTGTGTGGAAGGTATTAAGAATATATGGTGTGGGAGGCAAGTTGTTAGAAGCAGTGAAAAGTTTTTATCGAGGATGTAAGGCATGTGTACGTGTAGGAAGAGAGGAAAGTGATTGGTTCTCAATGAATGTAGGTTTACGGCAGGGGTGTGTGATGTCTCCATGGTTGTTTAATTTGTTTATGGATGGGGTTGTTAGGGAGGTGAATGCAAGAGTTTTGGAAAGAGGGGCAAGTATGAAGTCTGTTGGGGATGAGAGAGCTTGGGAAGTGAGTCAGTTGTTGTTCGATGATGATACAGCGCTGGTGGCTGATTCATGTGAGAAACTGCAGAAGCTGGTGACTGAGTTTGGTAAAGTGTGTGAAAGAAGAAAGTTAAGAGTAAATGTGAATAAGAGCAAGGTTATTAGGTACAGTAGTGTTGAGGGTCAATTCAATTGGGAGGTGAGTTTGAATGGAGAAAAACTGGAGGAAGTGAAGTGTTTTAGATATCTGGGAGTGGATCTGGCAGCGGATGGAACCATGGAAGCGGAAGTGGATCATAGGGTGGGGGAGGGGGCGAAAATTCTGGGAGCTTTGAAGAATGTGTGGAAGTCGAGAACATTATCTCGGAAAGCAAAAATGGGTATGTTTGAAGGAATAGTGGTTCCAACAATGTTGTATGGTTGTGAGGCGTGGGCTATGGATAGAGTTGTGCGCAAGAGGATGGATGTGCTGGAAATGAGATGTTTGAGGACAATGTGTGGTGTGAGGTGGTTTGATCGAGTAAGTAACGTAAGGGTAAGAGAGATGTGTGGAAATAAAAAGAGCGTGGTTGAGAGAGCAGAAGTGGGTGTTTTGAAATGGTTCGGGCACATGGAGAGAATGAGTGAGGAAAGATTGACCGAGAGAATATATGTGTCAGAGGTGGAGGGAACGAGGAGAAGAGGGAGACTAAATTGGAGGTGGAAAGATGGAGTGAAAAAGATTTTGTGTGATCGGGGCCTGAACATGCAGGAGGGTGAAAGGAGGGCAAGGAATAGAGTGAATTGGAGCGATGTGGTATACCGGGGTTGACGTGCTGTCAGTGGATTGAATCAAGGCATGTGTATGGGGGTGGGTTGGGCCATTTCTTTCGTCTGTTTCCTTGCGCTACCTCGCAAACGCGGGAGACAGCGACAAAGCAAAAAAAAAAAAAAAATAGCAATAGTAATGACAATGTTAATAACAAAAATAATGTTATTATTACTAGAAGATTCGATGATATTTCTCGTGGTACTAGAGTTAGAGAAATATCAATGATCTTCTATTATCAAATACACAAATATAATAATCTTAATATTAGTGCAGGTCTATACAAATCAGATAACTTTCTTGTTGATAAGATTTGTAAAATGATAAGTTTATGAACGCTCGTTGTCAGTTTTGGACAATCACATGTTTACCAAATAGCTTCCTAGCTTCATCTCGTCGTTGTATATCATCTCATTTATATTTCTCTCTTGTGTCTTCCCTAATGACGTGATTATTATACGTAAGTGCAATTAGGAACGAATCCTCTTTCATTTTCACAGTGGACTCTTATGAATATGCTTGACTACGTGCATATTTGTGATCCTTTCCAATATATATATATATATATATATATATATATATATATATATATATATATATATATATATATATATATATATATATATATATATATATATATATATATATATATATATATATTTTTTTTTTTTTTTTTTTGCTTTGTCGCTGTCTCCCGCGTTTGCGAGGTAGCGCAAGGAAACAGACGAAAGAAATGGCCCAACCCACCCCCATACACATGTATATACATACGTCCACACACGCAAATATACATACCTACACAGCTTTCCATGGTTTACCCCAGACGCTTCACATGCCCTGATTCAATCCACTGACAGCACGTCAACCCCGGTATACCACATCGCTCCAATTCACTCTATTCCTTGCCCTCCTTTCACCCTCCTGCATGTTCAGGCCCCGATCACACAAAATCTTTTTCACTCCATCTTTCCACCTCCAATTTGGTCTCCCTCTTCTCCTCGTTCCCTCCACCTCCGACACATATATCCTCTTGGTCAATCTTTCCTCACTCATTCTCTCCATGTGCCCAAACCATTTCAAAACACCCTCTTCTGCTCTCTCAACCACGCTCTTTTTATTTCCACACATCTCTCTTACCCTTACGTTACTTACTCGATCAAACCACCTCACACCACACATTGTCCTCAAACATCTCATTTCCAGCACATCCATCCTCCTGCGCACAACTCTATCCATAGCCCACGCCTCGCAACCATACAACATTGTTGGAACCACTATTCCTTCAAACATACCCATTTTTGCTTTCCGAGATAATGTTCTCGACTTCCACACATTCTTCAAGGCTCCCAGAATTTTCGCCCCCTCCCCCACCCTATGATCCACTTCCGCTTCCATGGTTCCATCCGCTGCCAGATCCACTCCCAGATATCTAAAACACTTCACTTCCTCCAGTTTTTCTCCATTCAAACTCACCTCCCAATTGACTTGACCCTCAACCCTACTGTACCTAATAACCTTGCTCTTATTCACATTTACTCTTAACTTTCTTCTTTCACACACTTTACCAAACTCAGTCACCAGCTTCTGCAGTTTCTCACATGAATCAGCCACCAGCGCTGTATCATCAGCGAACAACAACTGACTCACTTCCCAAGCTCTCTCATCCCCAACAGACTTCATACTTGCCCCTCTTTCCAAAACTCTTGCATTCTCCTCCCTAACAACCCCATCCATAAACAAATTAAACAACCATGGAGACATCACACACCCCTGCCGCAAACCTACATTCACTGAGAACCAATCACTTTCCTCTCTTCCTACACGTACACATGCCTTACATCCTCGATAAAAACTTTTCACTGCTTCTAACAACTTGCCTCCCACACCATATATTCTTAATACCTTCCACAGAGCATCTCTATCAACTCTATCATATGCCTTCTCCAGATCCATAAATGCTACATACAAATCCATTTGCTTTTCTAAGTATTTCTCACATACATTCTTCAAAGCAAACACCTGATCCACACATCCTCTACCACTTCTGAAACCACACTGCTCTTCCCCAATCTGATGCTCTGTACATGCCTTCACCCTCTCAATCAATACCCTCCCATATAATTTACCAGGAATACTCAACAAACTTATACCTCTGTAATTTGAGCACTCACTCTTATCCCCTTTGCCTTTGTACAATGGCACTATGCACGCATTCCGCCAATCCTCAGGCACCTCACCGTGAGTCATACATACATTAAATAACCTTACCAACCAGTCAACAATACTGTCACCCCCTTTTTTAATAAATTCCACTGCAATACCATCCAAACCTGCTGCCTTGCCGGCTTTCATCTTCCGCAAAGCTTTTACTACCTCTTCTCTGTTTACCAAATCATTTTCCCTAACCCTCTCACTTTGCACACCACCTCGACCAAAACACCCTATATCTGCCACTCTATCATCAAACACATTCAACAAACCTTCAAAATACTCACTCCATCTCCTTCTCACATCACCACTACTTGTTATCACCTCCCCATTTTCGCCCTTCACTGGAGTTCCCATTTGCTCCCTTGTCTTACGCAGTTTATTTACCTCCTTCCAGAACATCTTTTTATTCTCCCTAAGATTTAATGATACTCTCTCACCCAAACTCTTATTTGCCCTTTTTTCACCTCTTGCACCTATCTCTTGACCTCCTGTCTCTTTCTTTTATACGTTTCCCACTCAACTGCATTTTTTCCCTGCAAAAATCGTCCAAATGCCTCCCTCTTCTCTTTCACTAATACTCTTACTTCTTCATCCCACCACTCACTACCCTTTCTAATCAACCCACCTCCCACTCTTCTCATGCCACAAGCTTCTTTTGCGCAATCCATCACTGATTTCCTAAATAAATCCCATTCCTCCCCCACTCCCCTTACTTCCATTGTTCACACCTTTTTTCCATTCTGTACTCAGTCTCTCCTGGTACTTCCTCACACAAGTCTCCTTCCCAAGCTCACTTACTCTCACCACCCTCTTCACCCCAACATTCACTCTTCTTTTCTGAAAACCCATACAAATCTTCACCTTAGCCTCCACAAGATAATGATCAGACATCCCTCCAGTTGCACCTCTCAGCACATTAACATCCAAAAGTCTCTCTTTCTATATATGTATATTATCGCTGGGGATAGGGGTGAAAGAATACTTCCCACGGATTCCTCGCGTGTCGTAGAAAGCGACTAGAGGGGACGGGAGCGTGGGGCCAGAAATCCTCCCCTCCTTGTATTTTTTTTTTAACTTTCTAAAATGTGAAACAGAAGAAGGAGTCACGCGGGGAGTGCTCATACTCCTCGAAGGCATAGATTGGGGTGCCTAAATGTGTGTGGATGTAAGCAAGATGTGAAAAAAGGAGAGATAGGGAGTATGTTTGAGGAAAGGAACCTGGATGTTTTGGCTCTGAGTGAAACGAAGCTCAAGGGTGAAGGGGAAGAGTGGTTTGGGAATGTCTTGGGAGTAAAGTCAGGGGTTAGTGAGAGGACAAGAGCAAGGGAAGGAGTAGCAGTACTCCTGAAACAGGAGTTGTGGAAGTACGTGATAGAATGTAAGAAAGTAAATTTTCGATTAATATGGGTAAAACTGAAAATTGATGGAGAGAGGTGGGTGATTATTGGTGCATATGCTCCTGGGCATGAGAAGAAAGATCATGAGAGGCAAGTGTTTTGGGAGAAGCTGAATGAGTGTGTTAGTGGTTTTGATGCACGAGACCGGGTTATAGTGATGGGTGATTTGAATGCAAAGGTGAGGAATGTGGCAGTTGAGGGAATAATTGGTGTAAATGGGGTGTTCAGTGTTGTAAATGGAAATGGTGAAGAGCTTGTAGATTTATGTGCTGAAAAAGGACTGACGATTGGGAATACCTGGTTTAAAAAGCGATATATACATAAGTATACTTACGTAAGTAGGAGAGATGGCCAGAGAGCATTATTGGATATATATGTATATATATAAATATATATATATATATATATATATATATATATATATATATATATATATATATATATATATATATATATATTAATATATATATATATATATATATATATATATATATATATATATATATATATATATATATATATATATATATATATATATATATATATATATATATATATATACTTATATATATATGTATATATATATATATATATATATATATATATATATATATATATATATATATATATATATATATATATATATATATATATATATATATATATATATATATATATATATATATATATATATATATATATATATATATATATATATATATATATATATATATATATATATATATTGTATTAAGAATATATGGTGTGGGAGGAAAGTTGTTAGAAGCAGTGAAAAGTTTTTATCGAGGATGTAAGGCATGTGTACGTGTAGGAAGAGAGGAAAGTGATTGGTTCTCAGTGAATGTAGGTTTGCGGCAGGGGTGTGTGATGTCTCCATGGTTGTTTAATTTGTTTATGGATGGGGTTGTTAGGGAGGTAAATGCAAGAGTTTTGGAAAGAGGGGCAAGTATGAAGTCTGTTGGGGATGAGAGAGCTTGGGAAGTGAGTCAGTTGTTGTTCGCTGATGATACAGCGCTGGTGGCGGATTCATGTGAGAAACTGCAGAAGCTGGTGACGGAGTTTGGTAAAGTGTGTGGAAGAAGAAAGTTAAGAGTAAATGTCAATAAGAGCAAGGTTATTAGGTACAGTAGGGTTGAGGGTCAAGTCAATTGGGAGGTGAGTTTGAATGGTGAGAGGCTGGAGGAAGTGAAGTGTTTTAGATATCTGGGAGTGGATCTGTCAGCGGATGGAACCATGGAAGCGGAAGTGGATCATAGGGTGGGGGAGGGGGCGAAAATTTTGGGAGCCTTGAAAAATGTGTGGAAGTCGAGAACATTATCCCGGAAAGCAAAAATGGGTATGTTTGAAGGAATAGTAGTTCCAACAATGTTGTATGGTTGCGAGGCGTGGGCTATGGATAGAGATGTGCGTAGGAGGATGGATGTGCTGGAAATGAGATGTTTGAGGACAATGTGTGGTGTGAGGTGGTTTGATCGAGTAAGTAACGTAAGGGTAAGAGAGATGTGTGGAAATAAAAAGAGCGTGGTTGAGAGAGCAGAAGAGGGTGTTTTGAAATGGTTTGGTCACATGGAGAGAATGAATGAGGAAAGATTGACCAAGAGGATATATGTGTCGGAGGTGGAGGGAACGAGGAGAAGAGGGAGACCAAATTGGAGGTGGAAAGATGGAGTGAAAAGGATTTTGTGTGATCGGGGCCTGAACATGCAGGAGGGTGAAAGGAGGGCAAGGAATAGAGTGAATTGGAGCGATGTGGTATACAGGGGTTGACGTGCTGTCAGTGGATTGAATCAAGGCATGTGAAGCGTCTGGGGTAAACCATGGAAAGCTGTGTAGGTATGAATATTTGCGTGTGTGGACGTGTGTATGTACATGTGTATGGGGGGGGGGGGGTGGGGCCATTTCTTTCGTCTGTTTCCTTGCGCTACCTCGCAAACGCGGGAGACAGCGACAAAGTATAAAAAAAAAAAAAAAAAAAAAAAAAATATATATATCTGTATATATTTATATATATATATATAAATATATATATATATATATATATATATATATATATATATATATATATATATATATATATATATATATATATATATATATATATATATATATATATATATATATATATATATATATGAGAATTGGCGAAATGCGTGCATAGTGCCATTGTACAACGGCAAAGGTGATGAGAGTGAGTGCTCAAATTACAGAGGTATAAGTTTGTTGAGTATTCCTGGTAAATTATATGGGAGGGTATTGATTGAGAGGGTGAAAGCATGTACAGAGCATCAGATTGGGAAGAGAAGTGTAGTTTCAGAAGTGGTAGAGGATGTGTGGTTCAGGTGTTTGCTTTGAAGAATGTATGTGAGAAATACTTAGAAAATTTTAATGGATTTGTATGTAGTATTTATGGATCTGGAGAAGGCATATGATAGAGTTGATAGAGATGCTCTGTGGAAGGTATTAAGAATATATGTGTGGGAGGCAAGTTGTTAGAAGCAGTGAAAAGTTTTTATCGAGGATGTAAGCATGTGTATGTGTAGGAAGAGAGGAAAGTGATTGGTTCTCACTGAATGTAGGTTTGCGGCAGGGGTGTGTGATGTCTCCATGGTTGTTTAATTTGTTTATGGATGGGGTTGTTAGGGAGGTGAATGCGAGAGTTTTGGAAAGAGGGGCAAGTATGAAGTCTGTTGTGGATGAGAGAGCTTGGGAAGTGAGTCAGTTGTTGTTCGCTGATGAAACATCGCTGATGGATGATTCATGTGAGAAACTGCAGAAGCTGGTGACTAAGTTTGGTAAAGTGTGTGAAAGAAGAACGTTAAGAGTAAGTGTGAATAAGAGCAAGTTTATTAGGTACAGTAGGGTTGAGGGTAAAGTCAATTGGGAGGTAAATTTGAATCGAGAAAAACTGGAGGAAGTAAAGTGTTTTAGATATCTGGGAGTGGATCTGGCAGCGGATGGAAGCATGGAAGTTGAAGCGTATCATAGGGTGGGGGAGGGGGCGAAAATTCTGGGAGCCTTGAAGAATGTGTGGAAGTAGAGAACATTATCTCGGAAAGCAAAAATGTGTATGTTTGAAGGAATAGTGGTTCAAACAATGTTGTATGGTTGCGAGGAGTGGTCTATGGATAGAGTGGTGCGCAGGAGGATATATGTACTGGAAATGAGATGTTTGAGGACAATGTGTGGTGTGAGGTGGTTTGATCGAGTAAGTAATGTAAGGGTAAGAGAGATGTGTGGAAATATAATGAGCGTGGTTGAGAGAGCAGAAGAGGGTGTTTTGAAATGGTTTGGGCACATGGAGAAAATGAGTGAGGAAAGATTGACCAAGAGGATATATGTGTCGGAGGTGGAGGGAACGAGGAGAAGAGTGAGACCAAATTGGAGGTCTAAAGATGGAGTGAAAAAGATTTTGTGTGATCAGGGCCTGAACATGCAGGAGGGTGAAAGGAGGGCAAGGAATAGAGTGAACTGAAGCGATGTGGTATACTGGGGTTGACGTGCTGTCAGTGGATTGAATCAGGGCCTGTGAAGCGTCTGGGGTGAACCATGGAAAGCTGTGTAGGTGTGTATATTTGCGTGTGTGGACGTATGTATATACATGTGTATGGGGGTGGGTTGGGCCATTTCTTTCGTCTGTTTCCTTGCGCTACCTCGCAAACGCGGGAGACAGCGACATATATATATATATATATATATATATATATATATATATATATATATATATATATATATATATATATATATATATATATATATATATATATATATTTGCTTAGAAAAGCAAATGGATTTGTATATAGCATTTATGGATCTGGAGAAGGCATATGACAGAGTTGATAGAGATGCTCTGTGGAAGGTATTAAGAATATATGGTGTGGGAGGCAAGTTGTTAGAAGCAGTGAAAAGTTTTTATCGAGGATGTAAGGCATGTGTATGTGTAGGAAGAGAGGAAAGTGATTGGTTCTCAGTGAATGTAAGTTTGCGGCAGGGTGTGTGATGTCTCCATGGTTGCTTAATTTGTTTATGGATGGGGTTGTTAGGGAGGTGAATGTAAGAATGTCTGTTGGGGATGAGAGAGCTTGGGAAGTGAGTCAGTTGTTGTTCGCGATGATACAGCGCTGGTGGCTGATTCATGTGAGAAACTGCAGAAGCTGGCGACTGAGTTTGGTAAAGTGTGTGAAAGAAGAAAGTTAAGAGTATATGTGAATAAGAGCAAGGTACAGTAGGGTTGAGGGTCAAGTCAATTGGGAGGTAAGTTTGAATCGAGAAAAACTGGAGGAAGTAAAGTGTTTTAGATATCTCTGAGTGGTTCTGGCAGCGCATGGAACCATGGATGCGGAAGTGGATCATAGGGTGGGGGAGGGGGCGAAAATTCTGGGAGCCTTGAAGAATGTGTGGAAGTCGAGAACAGTATCTCGGAAAGCAAAAATGGGTATGTTTGAAGGAATGGTGGTTCCAACAATGTTGTATGGTTGCGAGTCGTGGGCTATGGATAGAGTTGTGCGCAGGAGGATGGATGTGCTGGAAATGAGATGTTTGATGACAATGTATGGTGTGAGGTGGTTTGATCGAGTAAGTAACGTAAGGGTAAGAGAGATGTGTGGAAATAAAAAGAGCGTGGTTGAGAGAGCAGAAGAGGGTGTTTTGAAATGGTTTGGGCACATGAAGAGAATGAGTGAGGAAAGATTGACCAAGAGGATATATGTGTCGGAGGTGGAGGGAACGAGGAGAAGTGGGAGACCAAATTGGGGGTGGAAAGATGGAGTGAAAAAGATTTTTTGTGATCGGGGCCTGAACATGCAGGAGGGTAAAAGGAGGGGAAGGAATAGAGTGAATTGGATCGATATGGTATACCGGGGTTGACATGCTGTCACTGGATTGAATCAGGGCATGTGAGGCGTCTGGGGTAAACCATGGAAAGTTGTGTAGGTATGTATATTTGCGTGTGTGGACGTATGTATATACATGTGTATGTATATACATTGTTGGGCCATTTCTTTTGTCTGTTTCCTTGCGCTACCTCGCCAACGTGGGAGACAGCGAGAAAGCAAAAAAAGAGAGAAAAAAAAAAAAAATATATATATATATATATATATATATATATATATATATATATATATATATATATATATATATATATATATATATATATATATGTATTGGTTCTCAGTAGATGTCGGTTTCCAGCAGAGGTGCGTGATGTCTTCATGGTTTTTAACTTGTTTATGGATGGGGTTGCTAGAGAGGTGAATGCAAGAGTTTTGATAGAGGGGCAAGTATGCAGTCTGTTGTGGATGAGAGACCTCGGGAATTGAGTCAGTTGTTGTTCGATGATGATACAACGCTGGTGGCTGATTCGGGTGAGTAACTGCAGAAGCTGGTGACTGAGCTTTGTAAGGTGTGTGAAACAAGAATTATGAGAGTAAATGTGAATAAGAGCAAGTTTATTAGGTAAAGTAGGGTTGAGGGACAAGTCAGCTGGGAGGTAAGTTTGAATAGAGAAAAACTGGAGGAAGTGAAGTGTTTTGTATATTTGGGAGTGGATTTGGTAGCGGGTGACACCATACAACCGGAAGTGAGTCAAAGGGTGGGGGACGGGGCGAAAGTCTTGGGAGCGTTGACAAATGTGTGGAAGGCAAGAACATCCTCTCGGAGAGCAGAAATAATTATATTTGAAGGAGTGGCATTTCCAACAATGTTATATGGTAGCGAGGCGTTGGCTATAGATAGAGTTGTGCGTAGGAGATTGGATGAATTACAAATGCGATGGTTGTGGACAATATGTGGTGTGAGGTGGTCTGATCGAGTAAGTAATGAAAGGGTAAAAGAGATGTGTGATACTAAAAAGAGTGTGTTTCAGAGAGCAGAACAGGGTGTTTTGAAATGGATTGATCACATGGAGAGAATGTGTGAGGGAATATTGACAAAGAGGATACATGTGTCAGAGGTGGACGGAATGATGAGAAGTGGGAGACAAAATTCGAGATGGAAAGATCGACTGAAAAAGATTTTGAGTGTTCGGGGACTGAATATCAGGAGCGTGAAAAGCGTGCAAGGAATAAAATGAATTGGAACGATATGGTCTACAGGGGTCAACGTGCTGTCAATGGATTGAACCTGGGTGTGAGGCGTCTTGGGTAAACCATGGAAAGTTTTGTGGGGCCTGGATATGTAAAGCTAGATATGGTTTTGGTGCATTATAAATGACAGCTAGGGAATGAGTGTGAACAAATGTGGGCTTTGTTGTCTTATCCTAGGGCTACCTTGTGCGCATGCAGGAGGAGGGGGTTGTCATTTCATGTGTGGGGGGTTGGCGTCGGAAGTGAATAAAGGCATTAAAAATGAATTATGTACATGTGCATATATATACATATATGTGTATATCTGTGTATGTATATATATGTAAACGTTGGAATATATAGGTATGTATATGTGAGTGTGGACGTGTATGTATATACATGAGTATGTGGGTTGGTTGGGCAATTCTTTCGTCTGTTTCCTTGTGCTACATCATAAACGCGGGAGACAACGAGAAAGTATACTACAAGCAGAAAAAGAATATATATATATATATATATATATATATATATATATATATATATATATATATATATATATATATATATATATATATATATATATATATATATATATATATATATATATATATATATATATATATATATATATATATATATATATATATATATATATATATATATATATATATATATATATATATCTTTTTTTTCTTTCATACTATTCGCCATTTCCCGCGTTAGCGAGGTAGCGTTAAGAAGAGAGGACTGGGCCTTCTAGGGAATATCCTCATCTGACCCCCTTCTCTGTTCCTTCTTTGGGAAAAAAAAAAAAAAGAGGGGAGGATTTCCAGCCCCTCACTCCCTTCCCTTTTAGTCGCCTTCTACGACACGCAGGGAATACGTGGGAAGTATTCTTTCTCCCTTAAGCCCAGGGATATATATATATATATATATATATATATATATATATATATATATATATATATATATATATATATATATATATATATATATATATATATATATATATATATATATATATTTTTTTTTTTCTTTTTTTTTTTTTTAAACTATTCGCCGTTTCCCGCGTTAGCGAGGTAGCGTTAAGAACAGAGGACTGGGCCTATGAGGGAACATCCTAACCTGGCCCCCTTCTCTGTTCCTTCTTTTGGAAAAAAAAAAGAGGGGAGGATTTCCAGCCACCCGCTCCCTCCCCTTTTAGTCGCCTTCTACGACACGCAGCGAATACGAGGGAAGTATTCTTTCTCCCCTAACCCCAGGGATAATATATATGTATATATATATATATATATATATATACATATATATATATATATATATATATATATATATATATATATATATATATATATATATATATATATATATATATATATATATATATATATATATATATATATATATATATATATGTATATATATATATATATATATATATATATATATATATATATATATATATATATATATATATATATATATATATATATATATATATATATATATATATATATATATATATATATATATATATATATATATATATATATATATACATATATATATATATATATATATATATATATATATATATATATATATATATATATATATATATATATATATATATATATGTATATATATATATATATATATATATATATATATATATATATATATATATATATATATATATATATGTATATATATATTTTATATAAATATATATATATATATATATTTTTTCATTCATTTCAAGCTAGAAGTTTCAGTTTTCTAAATTGTTTCTTACATTTTTCATATGTATATATATGTATGTGTGTGTGTGTGTATATGTGCGTATGTATGTGTATGTGTGTGTATGTGTATATATATATATATATGTATATTATCCCTGGGGATAGGGGTGAAAGAATACTTCCCACGTATTCCTCGCGTGTCGTAGAAAGCGACTAGAGGGGACGGGAGCTTGGGGCCAGAAATCCTCCCCTCCTTGTATTAAATTTCTAAAAAAAAGGGAAACAGAAGAAGGAGTCACGCGGGGAGTGCTCATCCTCCTCGAAGGCTCAGAGTGGGGTGCCTAAATGTGTGTGGATGTAACCAAGATGTGAAAAAAGGAGAGATAGGTAGTATGTTTGAGGAAAGGAACCTGGATGTTTTGGCTCTGAGTGAAACGAAGCTCAAGGGTAAAGGGGAAGAGTGGTTTGGGAATGTCTGGGGAGTAAAGTCAGGGGTTAGTGAGAGGACAAGAGCAAGGGAAGGAGTAGCAATACTCCTGAAACAGGAGTTGTGGGAGTATGTGATAGAGTGTAAGAAAGTAAATTCTCGATTAGTATGGGTAAAACTGAAAGTTGATGGAGAGAGGTGGGTGATTATTGGTGCTTATGCACCTGGGCATGAGAAGAAAGATCAAGAGAGGCAAGTGTTTTGGGAGCAGCTGAATGAGTGTGTTAGTGGTTTTGATGCACGAGACCGGGTTATAGTGATGGGTGATTTGAATGCAAAGGTGAGTAATGTGGCAGTTGAGGGAATAATTGGTATACATGGGGTGTTCAGTATTGTAAATGGAAATGGTGAAGAGCTTGTAGATTTATATGCTGAAAAAGGACTGATGATTGGGAATACCTGGTTTAAAAAGCGAGATATACATAAGTATACTTATGTAAGTAGGAGAGATGGCCAGAGAGCGTTATTGGATTACGTGTTAATTGACAGGCGTGCGAAAGAGAGACTTTTGGATATTAATGTGCTGAGAGGTGCAACTGGAGGGATGTCTGATCATTATCTTGTGGAGGCTAAGGTGAAGATTTGTATGGGTTTTCAGAAAAGAAGAGTGAATGTTGCGGTGAAGAGGGTGGTGAGAGTAAGTGAGCTTGAGAAGGAGACCTGTGTGAGGAAGTACCAGGAGAGACTGAGTACAGAATGGAAAAAGGTGAGAACAATGGAAGTAAGGGGAGTGGGGGAGGAATGGGATGTATTTAGGGAATCAGTGATGGATTGCACAAAAGAGTGGGAGGTGGGCTGATTAGAAAGGGTAGTGAGTGGTGGGATGAAGAAGTAAGAGTATTAGTGAAAGAGAAGAGAGAGGCATTTGGACGATTTTTGTAGGGAAAAAATGCAATTGAGTGGGAGATGTATAAAAGAAAGAGACAGGAGGTCAAGAAAAAGGTGCAAGAGGTGAAAAAAAGGGCAAATGAGAGTTGGGGTGAGAGAGTATCATTAAATTTTAGGGAGAATAAAAAGATGTTTTGGAAGAAGGTAAATAAAGTGCGTAAGACAAGGGAGCAAATGGGGAGGTGATAACAAGTAGTGGTGATGTGAGAAGGAGATGGAGTGAGTATTTCGAAGGTTTGTTGAATGTGTTTGATGATAGAGTGGCAGATATATGGTGTTTTGGTGGAGGTGGTGTGCAAAGTGAGAGGGTTAGGGAAAATGATTTGGTAAACAGAGAAAAGGTAGTGAAAGCTTTGCGGAAGATGAAAGGCAGCAGGTTTGGATTGTATTGCAGTGGAATTTATTAAAAAAGGGAGTGACTGTATTGTTGACTGGTTGGTAAGGTTATTTAATGTATGTATGACTCATGGTAAGGTGCCTGAGGATTGGCGTAATGCGTGCATAGTGCCATTGTACAAAGGCAAAGGGGATAAGAGTGAGTGCTCAAATTACAGAGGTATAAGTTTGTTGAGTATTCCTGGTAAATTATATGGGAGGGTATAGATTGAGAGGGTGAAGGCATGTACAGAGCATCAGATTGGGGAAGAGCAGTGTGGTTTCAGAAGTGGTAGAGGATGTGTGGATCAGGTGTTTGCTTTGAAGAATGTATATGAGAAATACTTAGAAAAGCAAATGGATTTGTATGTAGCATTTATGGATCTGGAGAAGGCATATGATAGAGTTGATGGAGATGCTCTGTGGAAGGTATTAAGAATATATGGTGAGGGAGGAAAGTTGTTAGAAGCAGTGAAAAGTTTTTATCGAGGATGTAAGGCATGTGTACGTGTAGGAAGAGAGGAAAGTGATTGGTTCTCAGTGAATGTAGGTTTGCGGCAGGGGTGTGTGATGTCTCCATGGTTGTTTAATTTGTTTATGGATGGGGTTGTTAGGGAGGTAAATGCAAGAGTTTTGGAAAGAGGGGCAAGTATGAAGTCTGTTGGGGATGAGAGAGCTTGGGAAGTGAGTCAGTTGTTGTTCGCTGATGATACAGCACTGGTGGCTGATTCATGTGAGAAACTGCAGAAGCTGGTGACTGAGTTTGGAAAAGTGTGTGGAAGAAGAAAGTTAAGAGTAAATGTGAATAAGAGCAAGGTTATTAGGTACAGTAGGGTTGAGGGTCAAGTCAATTGGGAGGTGAGTTTGAATGGAGAAAAACTGGAGGAAGTGAAGTGTTTTAGATATCTGGGAGTGGATCTGGCAGCGGATGGAACCATGGAAGCGTAAGTGGATCATAGGGTGGGGGAGGGGGCGAAAATCCTGGGGGCCTTGAAGAATGTGTGGAAGTCGAGAACATTATCTCGGAAAGCAAAAATGGGTATGTTTGAAGGAATAGTGGTTCCAACAATGTTGTATGGTTGAGAGGCGTGGGCTATGGATAGAGTTGTGCGCAGGAGGATGTATGTGCTGGAAATGAGATGTTTGAGGACAATGTGTGGTGTGAGGTGGTTTGATCGAGTGAGTAACGTAAGGGTAAGAGAGATGTGTAGAAATAAAAAGAGCGTGGTTGAGAGAGCAGAAGAGGGTGTTTTGAAGTGGTTTGGGCACATGGAGAGGATGAGTGAGGAAAGATTGACCAAGAGGATATATGTGTCGGAGGTGGAGGGAACAAGGAGAAGAAGGAGACCAAATTGGAGGTGGAAAGATGGAGTGAAAAAGATTTTGTGTAATCGGGGCCTGAACATGCAGGAGGGTGAAAGGAGGGCATGGAATAGAGTGAATTGGAGCGATGTGGTATACCGGGATTGACGTGCTGTCAGTGGATTGAATCAGGGCATGTGAGGCGTCTGGGGTAAACCATGGAAAGCTGTGGAGGTATGTATAATTGCGTGTGTGGACGTATGTATATACATGTGTATGGGGGGGGGGGGGGTTGGGCCATTTCTTTCGTCTTTTTCCTTGCGCTACCTCGCAAACGCGGGAGACAGCGACAAAGTATAATAAAAAAGAAAAAAATATATATATATATATATATATATATATATATATATATATGTATATATCATTTCTTTTTATTATACTTTGTCGCTGTCTCCCGCGTTTCCGAGGTAGCGCAAGGAAACAGACGAAAGAAATGGCCCAACCCCCCCCATAACATGTATATACATACGTCCACACACGCAAATATACATACCTACACAGCTCTCCATGGTTTACCCCAGACGCTTCAATTGCCCTGATTCAATCCACTGACAGCACGTCAACCCCGGTATACCACATCGCTCCAATTCACTCTATTTCTTGCCCTCCTTTCACCCTCCTGCATGTTCAGGCCCCGATCACACAAAATCTTTTTCACTCCATCTTTCCACCTCCAATTTGGTCTCCCTCTTCTCCTCGTTCCCTCCACCTCCGACACATTTATCCTCTTGGTCAATCTTTCCTCACTCATTCTCTTCATGTGCCCAAACCACTTCAAAACACCCTCTTCTGCTCTCTCAACCACGCTCTTTTTATTTCCACACATCTCTCTTACCCTTACGTTACTCACTCGATCAAACCACTTCACACCACACATTGTCCTCAAACATCTCATTTCCAGCACATCCATCCTCCTGCGCACAACTCTATCCATAGCCCACGCCTCGCAACTATACAACATTGTTGGAACCACTATTCCTTCAAACATACACATTTTTGCTTTCCGAGATAATGTTCTCGACTTCCACACATTCTTCAAGGCCCCCCAGAATTTTCGCCCCCTCCTAGACCCTATGATCCACCTCCGCTTCCATGGTCCCATCTGCTGCCAGATCCACTCCCAGATATCTAAAACACTTCACTTCCTCCAGTTTTTCTCCATTCAAACTCACCTCCCAATTGACTTGACCCCCAACCCTATTGTACCTAATGACCTTGCTCTTATTCACATTTATATATATATATATATATATATATATATATATATATATATATATATCATTAAATTTTAGGGAGAATAAAAAGATGTTCTGGAAGGAGGTAAATAAACTGCGTAAGACAAGGGAGCAAATGGGAACTTCAGTGAAGGGCGCAAATGGGGAGGTGATAACAAGTAGTGGTGATGTGAGAAGGAGATGGAGTGAGTATTTTGAAGGTTTGTTGAATGTGTTTGATGATAGAGTGGCAGATATAGGGTGTTTTGGTCGAGGTGGTGTGCAAAGTGAGAGGGTTAGGGAAAATGATTTGGTAAACAGAGAAGAGGTAGTGAAAGCCTTGCGGAAGATGAAAGCCGGCAAGGCAGCAGGTTTGGATGGTATTGCAGTGGAATTTATTAAAAAAGGGGGTGACTGTATTGTTGACTGGTTGGTAAGGTTATTTAATGTATGTATGACTCATGGTGAAGTGCCTGAGGATTGGCGGAATGCGTGCATAGTGCCATTGTACAAAGGCAAAGGGGATAAGAGTAAGTGCTCAAATTACAGAGGTATAAGTTTGTTGAGTATTCCTGGTAAATTATATGGGAGGGTATTGATTGAGAGGGTGAAGGCATGTACAGAGCATTAGATTGGGGAAGAGCAGTGTGGTTTCAGAAGTGGTAGAGGATGTGTGGATCAGGTGTTTGCTTTGAAGAATGTATGTGAGAAATACTTAGAAAAGCAAATGGATATGTATGTAGCATTTATGGATCTGGAGAAGGCATATGATAGAGTTGATAGAGATGCTCTGTGGAAGGTATTAAGAGTATATGGTGTGGGAGGCAAGTTGTTAGAAGCAGTGAAAAGTTTTTATCGAGGATATAAGGCATGTGTACGTGTAGGAAGAGAGGAAAGTGATTGGTTCTCAGTGAATGTAGTTTTGCGGCAGGGGTGTGTGATGTCTCCATGGTTGTTTAATTTGTTTATGGATGGTGTTGTTAGGGAGGTAAATGCAAGAGTTTTGGAAAGAGGGGCAAGTATGAAGTCTGTTGGGGATGAGAGAGCTTGGGAAGTGAGTCAGTTGTTGTTCGCTGATGTTACAGCGCTGGTGGCTGATTCATGTGAGAAACTGCAGAAGCTGGTGACTGAGTTTGGTAGAGTGTGTGGAAGAAGAAAATTAAGAGTAAAAGTGAATAAGAGCAAGGTTATTAGGTACAGTAGGGTGGAGGGTCAAGTCAATTAGGAGGTGAGTTTGAATGGAGAAAAACTGGAGGAAGTGAAGTGTTTTAGATATCCGGGAGTGGATCTGGCAGCGGATGGAACCATGGAAGCGGAAGTGGATCATAGGGTGGGGGAGGGGGCGAAAATTCTGGGGGCCTTGAAGAATGTGTGGAAGTCGAGAACATTATCTCGGAAAGCAAAAATGGGTATGTTTGAAGGAATAGTGGCTCCAACAATGTTGTATGGTTGCGAGGCGTGTGCTATGGATAGAGTTGTGCGCAGGAGGATGGATGTGCTGGAAATGAGATGTTTGAGGACAATGTGTGGTGTGAGGTGGTTTGATCGAGTGAGTAACGTAAGGGTAAGAGAGATGTATGGAAATAAAAAGAGCGTGGTTGAGAGAGCAGAAGAGGGTGTTTTGAAGTGGTTTGGGCACATGGAGAGGATGAGTGAGGAAAGATTGACCAAGAGGATATATGTGTCGGAGGTGGAGGGAAAAAGGAGAAGAGGGAGACCAAATTGGAGGTGGAAAGATGGAGTGAAAAAGATTTTGTGTGATCGGGGCCTGAACATGCAGGAGGGTGAAAGGAGGGCAAGGAATAGAGTGAATTGGAGCGATGTGGTATACCGGGGTTGACGTGCTGTCAGTGGATTGAATCAAGGCATGTGAAGCGTCTGTGGTAAACCATGGAAAGCTGTGTAGGTATGTATATTTGCGTGTGTGGACGTATGTATATACATGTGTATGGGGGGGGGGGGTTGGGCCATTTCTTTCGTCTGTTTCCTTGCGCTACCTCGCAAACGCGGGAGACAGCGACAAAGTATAAAAAAAAAGAAAAATATATATATTCCTATGAGTCCGCGGGGAAATGAAACACGAAAAGTTCCCAAGTGCACTTTCGTGTAATAATCACATCATCAGGGGAGACACAAGAGAGGAACATAACAGTCAGTTGAATACATCGAAGAGACGAAGCTAGGAAGCCATTTGGTAAACATGTGATTGTCCAAAACATACAACGAGCGTTCATAAACTTATCATTTTACAAATCTTATCAACAAAAAAGTTATCTAATTTGTACAGACCATCACTAATATTAAGATTATAATTCTTTGTGTACCTAATAATAGAAGATTCAGTGATATTTCTCTTGGTAATATAGTTAGAGTTAACAACTGAGATGGCGCTACTCTCCAGTCAATTCAATGATCATAGTTTTTAACATGATTAAACAAGGCATTTGATTCCTGTCCCGTTCTTATAATATATTTATGTTGCTTAAGTCTAGCAGAAAGATCCTTACCAGTCTGACCAACATGAAATTTATCACAGTTTCCACAAGGAACTTTATAGATGCAACCAAGAGAATTTTCTGGTGAATTCCTGATTAAGACATTCTTTATAGTATTATTGTTGCTAAGCATTCATTTACATTACAGGTTTTAAGCAACATGGGAAGCAAAGTGAAATTATCATTAAAAGGGAGAACTAAAAGATTCTTGTTGTCAATGGGAGGTTTCGGCTCAACTCTATAAAATGATTTCTGTGCTAACTTAAGGGATTTATCAATGAAAGATCTAGGGTACTTTATCTTAGATTCAATAGAATATATCTTCTCAAACTCATCATCAATAAAGTCTGGACTGCAAATACGTAATGCCCTTAGGAACATAGATTGAAATGATGATAATTTAACTGTCATGTTGAGATGAGCAATAATGGATATATGAGCATACATTGGTGGGTTTTCTGTATATGCTAAACTTAAACTTGTTTCCTTGTCTTTGGATCATGCAATCTAAAAATGGTAACATACCATTACTTTCATTTTCTACAGTAAATTTGATGGAAGGTACTAAATTGTTAAGTAAGGGGAGAAATATTTGTATATTTTCATTTGTTGGACAACCACAAAGAACACCATCTACATACCTAAACCAAATTGCATTAGAAGGTAAGATATCCTTTAGTAATTTTGTTTAAAAAAATTCCATATAAAGATTACTTAGTACAGGTGAAAGAGGGTTACCCATTGCCATACCAAATTTTTGAGCATAAAAATCTTCATTAAATTGAAATACACAGTCTTTTATACACAATTTTATCAGTTCAATGAAATTAGACTTTGAAACAGGTAACTGAATATCATCCAAGACATCAAATAAATATTCTAAAAGGTCATCAACTGGAACTTTAGTGAAAAGTGAGGAAACATCAAATATCTAATAAACAACTAGATAAAGATTCTTTGTGTGCATTAGGCTATGGTTTAAGCTTTGTGTGCTCTAACAGAAAAGCCAGCTGTGTTGATGTCACAAAGTCTTTTTGTAATTTAGAAAAATACAGTAATTTAAGTAATGATGATATTACAATCTGTAAGGGTTTAGTGTATGCCAGTTTGTCAAAACCAGTTCAAGCTAATTGCCCTAAAAGATTCATAAGAGCTATTAACACCTTAAAAAAAGACAAGGATATACAAATTACTAAAGGAGATAAGGCTAACACTGTTGTGATTTTAGACAAAAGTAACTATTTATCTAAAATGAGTGATCTTCTAAATGATAACAACATAATCTAAACTTACTAAATATCTCTTAGAAGTTAATTCTCACTTCAATAAAGAAATGAAGTTGTTGAAAGGCAAATTTGTCGTCTTTGTCCCCTTCTTTGCCATGTATGTATGGACATATCAAAACACATAAACAAAATTTTCCAGCAAGACCTATAGTTAGTTCAGTAGGCTCCATCACATATAAATTATCGAAATGGTTAGTTTCCTTATTAAGCCCTTTAGTGGGTAAGGTATCAAATTCTAATATCATGAACAATGTAGATTTAGTCAACAAGCTAAATAATATCAATATTAATTTTGATTTCAAGCTAGTTAGCTTTGATGTTTCCTCACTTTTCACTAAAGTTCCAGTTGATGACCTTTTAGAATATTTATTTGATGTCTTGGATGATATTCAATTACCTGTTTCAAAGTCTAATTTCATTGAACTGATAAAATTGTATATAAAAGATTGTGTATTTCCACTTAATAGAGATTATTATGCTAAAAAATTTGGTATGGCAATGCGTAACCCTCTTTCACCTCTACTAAGTAATCTTTATATAGAATTTTTTGAGACAAAATTACTAAAGGATATCTTACCGTCCAATGGTATGTAGATGATGTTCTTTGTGTTTGGCCAACAAATGAAAATTTCGAAATATTTCTCCCCTTTCTTAACAATTTAGTACCTTCCATCAAATTTACTGTAGAAAATGAAAATAATGGTACGTTACCATTTTTAGATTGCATAATCCATAGACAAGGAAACAAGTTTAAGTTTAGCATATACAGAAAACCCACCAATGTATGCTCATATATCCATTATTACTCATCTCAACATGACAGAGTTAAATTATCATCATTTCAATCGATGTTCCTAGGGGCATTGCGTATTTGTAGTCCAAACTTTATTGATGATGAGTTTGAGAAGATATATTCTATTGGATCTAAGTTAAAGTACCCTAGATCTTTCATTGATAAATCCCTATATTTAGCAAATAAATCATTTTATAGAGTTGAGCCCAAACTTCCCATTGACACCAAGAATCTTTTAGTTCTCCCTTTTCATGATAATTTCACTTTGTTTCCCATGTTGCTTAAATCCTTTAATATAAATGTATGCTTCAGCAACAATAATACTATAAAGAACATCTCAATCAGGAATTCACCAGAAAATTCTCTTGGTTGCATCTAGAAAGTTCTTTGTGGAAACTGTGATAAATTTTATGTTGGTCAGACTGGTAAGCATCTTTCTGTTAGACTTAAGCAACATATAGTATAAGAACGGGACAAGAATCAAATGCCTTGTTTAATCAGGTTAGAAACTATGATCACTGTATTGACTGGAGTAACGCCATCTCAGTTGTTAACTCTAACTCTATTACCAAGAGAAATATCATTGAATCTTCTATTATTAAATACACAAAGAATTATAATCTTAATATTAGTGATGGTCTATACAAATTACATAACTTTATTATTGATAAGATTTGTAAAATGATAAGTTTATGAACGCTCGTTGTATGTTTTGGACAATCACATGTTTAACAAACGGCGTCCTAGCTTCGTCTCTTCGATGTATATCAACTGACTGTTATATTCCTCTCTTGTGTCTCCCCTGATGATGTGATTATTATACGAAAGTGCACTTGGGAACTTTTCGTGTTTCATTTTCCCCGTGGACTCATAGGAATATCTTGATCACGCGCAAAATTGTGATCCTTTCCAACTGGGATTCCACACGGCTCTTCTATTACTTCTCTACAAGCTGTTCTGGACTTTCTCCTTTCGTTACTGCTTTCTCCAAATCGCAAATCAAGGCTCACCAACTGAATTTATGATCTGAATTCCTTAGGAAATGCCTTGATGAACAAGTGATGCCAAGATCTGTCCTACCTCAACGTTTGTTGCAGCTGTCTGGTCGACCATATGATCAATTTCAAAATATTATTTTAAAGAAAAACATTGAATTAAAGAAACTTGAAATGGAGGAGGATTCTCGTATTTCAAGAGAGAAGAAACGTGCCTTTCAAATGGCAATACCGACACACTGGAAGAACCGGATGTTTCACTATTGCTATGATGAATTAAGGAAAGAACGCAATAGGCTACAAGTGTCACTAAATCGTAAGTTGGACCATCTTATTGAAAACAGCGACTGGACCAAGAACACAAACTCATCTTTTGTGGTAAACTTATCTAATAACCAACTAGATAAAGATTCCTTGTGTGCATTAGGCTATGGTTTAAGCTTTGTGTGCTCTAACAGAGAAGCCAGCTGTGTTTATGTCACAAAGTCTTTTTGTAATTTAGAAAAATACAGTAATTTAAGTAATGATTATATCAATATCTGTAAGGGTTTAGTGTATGCTACTTTGTCAAAACCACTTCAAGCTAATAAGAGCTATCAACACCTTAAAAAAAGACTAGGCTATACATATTACTAAAGCAGATAAGGCTAACACTGTTGTGATTTTAGACAAAAGTAACTATTTATCTAAAGTGAATGATCTAAATGATAACACAACATATTCTAAACTTAGTAAAAATCCCTTAGAAGCAGTTAATTCTCACTTGAATAAAGAAATGAAGTTGTTGTTGAAAGGTAACGTTTCTCTTATCAAAAATTTGTCGTCTTTGTCCCCTTCATTGCAATATATGTGTGAACTTATCAAAACACATAAACAAAATTTTCCAGCAAGACCTATAGTTAGTTCAGTAGGCTCCATCACATATAAATTATCGAAATGGTCAGTTTCCTTATTAAGCTATTTAGTGGGTAAGGTATCAAATTCTAATATCATAAACAATGTAGATTTAGTCAACAAGCTAAACAATATCAATATCAATTTTGATTTCAAACTAGTTAGCTTTGATGTTTCCTCACTTTTCACCAAAGTTCCAGTTGT
>NC_092231.1:47041820-47074320 GCF_036320965.1 Panulirus ornatus
GGTGGCGATGGGATTGAATTAAGGCAGACAGTGTGAATTGTCTGCTTGTGTTTATATATGTATGTGTCTGGTGTGTGTATATGTAATGTGTCGGTGTCGTATATTATATGTGTACATTGAGATGTATAAGGTATTGTATATTTGCGTGTTGGACGTGTATTTATTACAGTGTATGGGGGGGTTGGCGCCATTTCTTTTGTCTGTTTCCTTGCGGTACCTCGCAAACCGGGAGAACAGCGACAAAGCAAATAAAAAAATATAATTATATATATTATATATATATATATATATATGTATATATATTATATATTAATATATATAGATTATATTCAAAAGATTCGCCATTTCCGCATTAGCGAGGTAACGTGAAGAAAGATAAGGATCAAAATTTGCGAGTGATCAGATATTCCTTTGAGTCCACGGGGAAAATGAAACTCTATAAGTTCAAAAGTGCACTTTCGTGTAATATTCACATCATTATAGGGGACACAGAGGAAATTTATAGTCAGTTGATATACATCGAAGAGACGATGATAGGACGCCATTTGGTAAATATGCGATTGACCAAGACATACAAAGTTCCTTCAATCACCTATCATTTTACAAATTTTATCGACAGTAAAGTTATATAATTTGTATAGATCGTCAATAATATCAAGAATATAATTGTTTTTGTATCTAATAATAGAATATTTGATGATATTTTTCGTGGCAATAGAGTTAGAGTTAATAACTAAGGTGGCATTACTCCAGTCAATACAATGATCATAAATTTCAACGTGATTAAAAAAGGCATCTGATTCTTGTCACGTTCTTATACTATATTCATGTTGCTTAAGTATAACAGAAAGATCCTTACCAGTCTGGCCAACATAAAATTTGTCACATTTTCTACATGGCACTTTATAGATGCATCCAAGAGAATTTTCTGATGAATTCCTGATTAAGATATTCTTTATAGTATTATTGTTGCTGAAGGCAACATTTATATTAAAGGATTTAAGCAACATGGGAAGTAAAGTGAAATTATTATGAAAAGGGAGAAGTAAACGATTCTTGGTGTCAATGGGAGGTTTGGGCTCAAGTTTATGAAATGATATCTTTGCCAACTTAAGGGATTTCTCAGTGAAAGATCTAGGGTACTTCATCTTAGATCCAATAGAATATATCTTCTGAAACTCATCATCAATAAACTCTGGACTGCAAATACGTAATGCGCCAAGGAAAATAGATTGAGATGATGATAATTAAACTCTGTCATGTTGAGATGAGTAATAATGTATATATGAGCATACATTGGTGTGTTTTCTTTATATGCTAAACATAAACTTGTATCCTTGATTATGAATCATGGAATCTATATATGGTAACATACCATTATTTTCATTTTTGATGGAAGGTACTAAATTGTTAAGTGTAGAAATATTTGTAAATTTTCATTTGTTGGCCATACACAAAGAACATCTACATACCTAAACCAAATTGCATTAGAAGGTAAGATATCCTTTAGTAATTTTGTTTCTAAGAATTCCATATAAAAATTCCTTAGTACAGGTGAAAGAGGGTTACCTATTGCCATAATAAATTTTTGAGCATAATAATCTCAATTGAATTGAAATATACAGTCTTTTATAAACAATTTTATCAGTTTAGTGAAAACAGACTTTGAAACAAGAAAAGGAATATCATCCAAGACATCAAATAAATATTCTAAACGGTAATCAACTGGAACTTTAGTGAAAAGTGAGGACACATCAAAGCTAACTAGTTTGAAATGAAAATTTAAATTGATATTGTTTATCTAGTTGAGTAAATCTACATTGTTCATGATATTAGAATTTGATACCCTACTCACTAAAGGGCGTAATAGAGAAACTAACCATTTTGACAATTTATATATAATGGAGCCGACTGAACTCACTGTAGGTCTTGCTAGAGAATTCTGTGTATGTGTTTTGATAAGTCCATACACATTTGGCAATGAATGTATGAACTTTCACACACTTTACCAAACTTAATCACCAGCTTCTGCAGTTTCTCAGCCGAATCAGCAACCAGTGCTGTATAATAATCACCGAAAAACAAATGACTCATTTCCCAAGCTCTCTCATCCACAACAGACTGCATACTTGCCATTTTTTCCAAAATTCTTGCATTCACCTCCCTAACAACCCTATCCATAAACAAACTAAACAACCATGGTGACATCACGCAGCCCTACCGCAAACCAACATTCACTAAAAAACAATCACTTTCTTCTTTTCGTACACGTACACATGGCTTACATCATCGATATAAACTTTTCACTGCTTCTAACAGCTTACCTCCCACACCATATATTCTTAATACCATCCACAGAGCATCTCTATCATCTCTATCATATGCCTTCCCCAGATCCATAAATGCTATATACAAATCCATTTGCTTTTCTAAGTATTTTTCACATACATTCTTCAAAGCAAACACCTGATCCACACATCCACTACTACTTCTGAAACCACACTGCTCTTCCTCAATCTGATGCTCTGTATATGCCTTCACACTCTCAATCAATACCCTCCCATATAATTTCCCAGGAATACTCGACAAACTTATACCTCTGTAATTTGAGCAATCACTTTTATCCCCTTTGCCTTTGTACAATGGCACTATGCAAGCATTCCGCCAATCCTCAGGCACCTCACCATGAATCATACATAAATCAAATAACCTTACCAACCAGTCAACAATACAGTCACCTACTTTTTTAATAAATTCCACTGCAATACCATCCAATACTTCTGCAAAGATTTTGCTACTTTTCCTCTTTTTACCAAATCATTCACCCTAACCCTCTCACTTTCCACACCACCTCGACCAAAACAAACCTATTTCTGCCACTCTATACTCAAACACAGTCAACAAACCTTCAAAATACTCACTCCATCTCTTTCTCACATCACCACTACTTTTTATCACCTCCCCTTTTGCCCCCTTCACTGATGTTCCCATTTGTTCCCTTGTCTTACGCACTATATATACCTCCTTCCAAAATGTCTTTTTATTCTCCCTAAAATTTAAAGATACTCTCAAACCCCAACTCTCATTTGCCCTCTTTTTCACCTCTTGCACCGTTCTCTTGACCGCCTGACTCTTGCTTTTATACATCTCCAGTCATTTGCATCATTTCCCTGCAAAAACCGTCCAAATGCCTCTATCTTCTCTTTCACTAATAATTTTACCTCTTCATCCAATCACTCACTACCCTTTCTAATCTGCCCACCTCCCACGCTTTTTATGCCATAAGTATGTTTTGTGCAAGCCATTACTGCTTCCCTAAATGCATTCCCACTCCCTTACGTCATTTGTTCTTACCTTTTTCCATTCTGTACTCAGCCTCTCCTCGTACTTCCTCAAACAATTCTCTTTCAGAAGCTCACTTACTCTCACCACCCTGTTCACCCCACATTCTCTCTTCTTCTCTGAAAACCTTTATAAATCTTCACTTACGCCTCTACAAGATAATGATCAGGCATCGTTCCAGTTGCACCTCTCAGCACATTAACATCCAAAAGTCCCTCTTTAGCGCGCCTATCAATTAACACGTAATCCAATAACGCTCTCTGGCCATCTCTCCTACTTTCATATGTATATTCATGTATATTTCCCTTTTTAAACCACGTACCCAGAATCACCGTTCCTTTTTCAGCACGTAAATCTACAAGCTCTTCACCATTTCCATTTACAACACTGAACACCCCATGTACACCAATCATTCCCTAAACAGCCACATTACTCACAATAACTCGGTCTCGTGCATCAAAACTCCTAACACACTCACTCGGCTGCTCCCAAAACACTTGCCTTTCATGATCTTTCTTCTCATGGCCAGGTGCATATGTACCAATAATCACCCATCTCTCTCCATCTACTTTCAGTTGTACAAATATCAATCTAGAGTTTACTTTCTTACATTCAGTCATAAACTCCCACCTCTCCTGTTTCAGGAGTAGTGATACTCCTTCCCTTACACTTGTCCTTTCACTAACCCCTGAGTTTACTCCCAAGACATTCCCAAACCACTCTTCCCCTTTACCCATGAGCTTCGTTTCACTAAGAGCTAAAACATCCAGGTTCCTTTCCTAAAGCATACTAACCATCTCTACTTGTTTTCTCATTTTGGTTACATCCACACACTTTTAGACACCCTAAACTGAGCCTTCAAGGAGGATGAGCGCTCCCCGCGTGACTCCTTCTTCTGCTTCCTTTTTAAGAAAGTTTTGTATATATATATATATATATATATATATATATATATATATATATATATATATATATATATATATATATATATATATATATATATATATATATATAAATATATATATATATATATATATATATATATATATATATATATATATATATATATATATATATATATATATATATATATATATATATATATATATATATATATATTCTTTTTTTTTTTTTTTGCTTTGTCACTGTCTCCCGCGTTTGCGAGGTAGCGCAATGAAACAGACGAAAGAAATGGCCCAACCCACCCCTAATACACATGTATATACATACGTCCACACACACAAATATACATACCTACACAGCTTTCCATGGACTACCCCAGAAGCTTCACATACCCTGACATACTGACAGCACGTCAACCCCGGTATACCACATCGATCCAATTCACTCTATTCCTTGCCCTCCTTTCACCCTCCTGCATGTTCAGGCCCCGATCAAACAAAATCTTTTTCACTCCATCTTTCCACCTCCAATTTGGTCTCCCACTTCTCCTCGTTCCCTCCACCTCCGACATATATATCCTCTTGTTCAATCTTTCCTCACTCATTCTCTCCATGTGCCCAAACCATTTCAAAACACCCTCTTCTGCTCTCTCAACCACGCTCTTTTTATTTCCACACATCTCTCTTACCCTTACGTTACTTACTCGATCAAACCACCTCACACCACACATTGTCCTCAAACATCTCATTTCCAACATATCCATCCTCCTGCGCACAACTCTATCCATAGCCCACGCCTCGCAACCATACAACATTGTTGGAACCACTATTCCTTCAAACATACCCATCTTTGCTTTCCGAGATAATGTTTTCGACTTCCACACATTCTTCAAGTCTCCCAGGATTTTCGCCCCCTCCCCCACCCTATGATCCACTTTCGCTTCCATGGTTCCATCAGCTGTCACATCCAATCCAAGATATCTAAAACACTTTCCTTCCTCCAGTTTTTCTCCATTCAAACTTACCTCCCAATTGACTTGACCTTCAACCCTACTGTACCTAACAACCTTGCTCTTATTCACATTTACTCTTAACTTTCTTCTTTCATACACTTTACCAAACTCAGTCACCAGCTTCTGCAGTTTCTCACATGAATCAGCCACCAGCGCTTGTATCATCAGCGAACAACAACTGACTCACTTCCCAAGCTCTCTCATCCACAACAGACTTCATACTTGCCCGTCTTTCCAAAACTCTTGCATTTTCCTCCCTAAAAACCCCATCCATAAACAAATTAAACAACCATGGAGACATCACACACCCCTGTCGAAAACCTACATTCACTGAGAACCAATCACTTTCCTCTCTTCCTACACGTACACATGCCATACATTACCGATAAAAACTTTTCACTGCTTCTAACAACTTGCCTCCCACATCATATATTCTTAATACATTCCACAGAGCATCTATATCAACTTTATCATATGCCTTCTCCAGGTCCATAAATGCTACATACAAATCCATTTGCTTTTCTAAGTATTTCTCACATACATTCTTCAAAGCAAACACCTGATCCACATATCCTCTACCACTTCTGAAATCACACTGCTCTTCCCCAGTCTGATACTCTGTACATGCCTTCACCCTCTCAATCAATACCCTCCAATATAATTTACCAGGAATACTCAACAAACTTATACCTCTGTAATTTCAGCACTTACTCTTATCCCCTTTGCCTTTATACAATGGCACTAGGCAAGCATTCCGGCAATCCTCAGGCACCTCACCATGAGTCATACATACATTAAATAACCTTACCAACCGGTCAACAATACAGTCACCCCCTTTTTTAATAAATTCCACTGCAATACCATCCAAACCTGCTGCCTTGCCGGCTTTCATCTTCCGCTAAGCCTTTACTACCTCTTCTCTGTTTACCAAATCATTTTCCCTAACCCTCTCACTTTGCACACCACCTCGACCAAGACACCCTATATCTCCACTCTATCATCAAACACATTCAACAAACATTCAAAATACTCACTCCATCTCCTTCTCACATCCCCACTACTTATCATCACCTCCCCATTTGCGTCGTTCACTGAAGTTCCCATTTGCTCCCGTGTCTTACGCACTTTATTTACCTCATTTTAGAACATCTTTTTATTCTCCCTAAAATTTAATGACACTCTCTCACCCCAACTCTCATTTGCCCTCTTTTTCACCTCTTGCACCTTTCTCTTGACCTCCTGTCTCTTTCTTCTATACATCACCCACTCAATTGCATTTTTTTCCTGCAAAAATCGTCCAAATGCCTCTCTCTTCTCTTTCACTAATAATCTTACTTCTTCACCCCACCACTCACTATCCTTTCTAATCAACCCACCTCCTACTCTTCTCATATATATATATATATATATATATATATATATATATATATATATATATATATATATATGCCTTCTCCAGATCCATAAATGCTACATACAAATCCATTTGCTTTTCTAAGTATTTCTCACATACATTCTTCAAAGCAAACACCTGATCCACACATCCTCTACCACTTCTGAAACCACACTGCTCTTCCCCAATCTGATGCTCTGTACAGGCCTTCACCCTCTCAATCAATAGCCTCCCATATAATTTACCAGGAATACTCAACAAACTTATACCTCTGTAATTTGAGCACTCACTCTTATCCCCTTTGCCTTTGTACAATGGCACTATGCACGCATTCCGCCAATCCTCAGGCACCTCACCATGAGTCATACATACATTAAACAACCTTACCAACCAGTCAACAATACAGTCACCCCCTTTTTTAATAAATTCCACTGCAATACCATCCAAACCTGCTGCCTTGCCGGCTTTCATCTTCCGCAAAGCTTTTACTACCTCTTCTCTGTTTACGAAATCATTTTCCCTAACCCTCTCACTTTGCAAAACACATCGACCCAACCACCCTATATCTGCCACTCTGTCATCAGACACATTCAACAAACCTTCAAAATACTCATTCCATCTCCTTCTCACATCACCACTACTTGTTATCACCTCCCCATTTACGCCCTTCACTGAAGTTCCCATTTGCTCCCTTGTCTTACGCAACCTATTTACCTCCTTCCAGAACATCTTTTTATTCTCCCTAAAATTTACTGATAGTCTCTCACCCCAACTCTCATTTGCCCTTTTTTTCACCTCTTGCACCTTTCTCTTGACCTCCTGTCTCTTTCTTTTATACTTCTCCCACTCAATTGCATTTTTTCCCTGCAAAAATCGTCCAAATGCCTCTCTCTTCTCTTTCACTAATACTCTTACTTCTTCATCCCACCACTCACTACCCTTTCTAAACAGCCCACCTCCCACTCTTCTCATGCCACAAGCATCTTTTGCGCAATCCATCACTGATTCCCTAAATACATCCCATTCCTCCCCCACTCCCCTTACTTCCATTGTTCTCACCTTTTTCCATTCTGTACACAGTCTCTCCTGATACTTCTTCACACAGGTCTCCTTCCCAAGCTCACTTACTCTCACCACCTTCTTCACCCCAACATTCACTCTTCTTTTCTGAAAACCCATACTAATCTTCACCTTAGCCTCCACAAGATAATGATCAGACATCCCTCCCGTTGCACCTCTCAGCACATTGACATCCAAAAGTCTCTCTTTCGCACGCCTGTCAATCAACACGTAATCCAATAACGCTCTCTGGCCATCTCTCCTATTTACATAAGTATACTTATGTATATCTCGCTTTTTAAACCAGGTATTCCCAATCATCAGTCCTTTTTCAGCACATAAATCTACAAGCTCTTCACCATTTCCATTTACAACACTGAACACCCCATGCATACCAATTATTCCCTCAACTGTCACATTACTCACCTTTGCATTCAAATCACCCATCACTATAACCCGGTCTCGTGCATCAAAACCGCTAACACACTCATTTAGCTGCTCCCAAAACACTTGCCTCTCATGATCTTTCTTCTCATGCCCAGGTGCATATGCACCAATAATCACCCACCTCTCTCCATCAACTTTCAATTTTACCCATATTAATCGAGAATTTACTTTCTTACATTCTATCACATACTCCCACAACTCCTGTTTCAGGAGTATTGCTACTCCTTCCCTTGCTCTTGTCCTCTCACTAACCCCTGACTTCACTCCCCAGACATTTCCAAACCACTCTTCCCCTTTACCCTTGAGCTTCGTTTCACTCAGAGCCAAAATATCCAGGTTCCTTTCCTCAAACATACTACCTATCTCTCCTTTTTTCACATCTTGGTTACATCCACACACATTTAGGCACCCCACTCTGAGCCTTCGAGGAGGATGAGCACTCCCCGCGTGACTCCTTCTTCTGTTTCCCATTTTAGAAAGTTGATACAAGGAGGGGAGGATTTCCGGCCCCCCGCTCCCGTCCCCTCTAGTCGCTTTCTACGACAAGCGAGGAATACGTGGGAAGTATTCTTTCACCCCTATCCCCAGGGACAACATACATATACATATATACACACACACACACACACGCACACACACACACACACACACACACACACACACATATATATACATATGAAAAATGTAAGAAACAATTTAGATGATAGAGTTGATAGAGATGCTCTGTGGAAGGTATTAAGAATATATGGTGTGGGAGGCAAGTTGTTAGAAGCAGTGAAAAGTTTTTATCGAGGATGTAAGGCGTGTGTACGTGTAGGAAGAGAGGAAAGTGATTGGTTCTCAGTGAATGTAGGTTTGCGGCAGGGGTGTGTGATGTCTCCATGGTTGTTTAATTTGTTTATGGATGGGGTTGTTAGGGAGGTAAATGCAAGTGTCTTGGAAAGAGGGGCAAGTATGAAGTCTGTTGGGGATGAGAGAGCTTGGGAAGTGAGTCAGTTGTTGTTCGCTGATGATACAGCGCTGGTGGCGGATTCATGTGAGAAACTGCAGAAGCTGGTGACTGAGTTTGGTAAAGTGTGTGGAAGAAGAAAGTTAAGAGTAAATGTGAATAAGAGCAAGGTTATTAGGTACAGTAGGGTTGAGGGTCAAGTCAATTGGGAGGTGAGTTTGAATGGAGAAAAACTGGAGGAAGTGAAGTGTTTTAGATATCTGGGAGTGGATCTGTCAGCGGATGGAACCATGGAAGCGGAAGTGGATCATAGGGTGGGGGAGGGAGCGAAAATTTTGGGAGCCTTGAAAAATGTGTGGAAGTCGAGAACATTATCCCGGAAAGCAAAAATGGGTATGTTTGAAGGAATAGTAGTTCCAACAATGTTGTATGGTTGCGAGGCGTGGGCTATGGATAGAGTTGTGCGCAGGAGGATGGATGTGCTGGAAATGAGATGTTTGAGGACAATGTGTGGTGTGAGGTGGTTTGATCGAGTAAGTAACGTAAGGGTAAGAGAGATGTGTGGAAATAAAAAGAGCGTGGTTGAGAGAGCAGAAGAGGGTGTTTTGAAATGGTTTGGGCACATGGAGAGAATGAGTGAGGAAAGATTGACCAAGAGGATATATGTGTCGGAGGTGAAGGGAACGAGGAGAAGAGGGAGACCAAATTGGAGGTGGAAAGATGGAGTGAAAAGGATTTTGTGTGATCGGGGCCTGAACATGCAGGAGGGTGAAAGGAGGGCAAGGAATAGAGTGAATTGGAGCGATGTGGTATACAGGGGTTGACGTGCTGTCAGTGGATTGAATCAGGGCATGTGGAGCGTCCGGGGTGGGCCGTGGAGGGCTGTGTGGGTATGTATATTTGCGTGTGTGGACGTGTGTATGTACATGTGTATGGGGGGGGGTTGGGCCATTTCTTTCGTCTGTTTCCTTGCGCTACCTCGCAAACGCGGGAGACAGCGACAAAGTATAAAAAAAAAAAAAAAAAATATATATATATATATATATATATATATATATATATATATATATATATATATATATATATATATATATATATATATATGTATATATAATTAAATATATATATATTTCTTTTTTTATACTTTGTCGCTGTCTCCCGCGTTTGCGAGGTAGCGCAAGGAAACAGACGAAAGAAATGGCCCAACCCCCCCCATACACATGTATATACATACGTCCACACACGCAAATATACATACCTACACAGCTTTCCATGGTTTACCCCAGACGCTTCACATGCCTTGATTCAATCCACTGACAGCACGTCAACCCCGGTATACCACATCGCTCCAATTCACTCTATTCCTTGTCCTCCTTTCACCCTCCTGCATGTTCAGGCCCCGATCACACAAAATCTTTTTCACTCCATCTTTCCACCTCCAATTTGGTCTCCCTCTTCTCCTCGTTCTCTCCACCTCCGACACATATATCCTCTTGGTCAATCTTTCCTCACTCATTCTCTCCATGTGCCCAAACCACTTCAAAACACCCTCTTCTTCTCTCTCAACTACGCTCTTTTTATTTCCACACATCTCTCCTACCCTTACGTTACTCACTCGATCAAACCACCTCACACCACACATTGTCCTCAAACATCTCATTTCCAGCACATTCATCCTCCTGCGCACAACTCTATCCATAGCCCACGCCTCGCAACCATACGTGCACAGCGATCTTCACGAAGGTCGACAAAATGTGCATGACTGTACTGCTGATGGGGGACCATCATCATCTAGTGGTCAAGGAACAGACAAAAAGTCACTGGTGTCCCCAGTTGGTACAGGAACAGATGGAAAGTCTCTTGTGTCCCAGTTGGATCATACGAGTTGCCATCATCAAATACCTCCTCAAAATCAGTTGCACATGTGATTACTGGTCAAGTGTGTCAGGACATGATAGACATCGTGGGCAAGAAGAATGAGCATGCAGTCAGATGCAGCCAGTGTAATGAAGCAAATATTTAGTGAACAAAAATTATGGTTACCATGGTGCTTTTCTTCACTTCACTTCACTTGCTGGAACCCTCATCGCATGACCGTCACTCACCACCACAACCCAAAAAAAAAAGAAAAAAAAAAATGGATGTGTGTGGATGTAACCAAGATGTGAAGACCCTTACTGGAAAAACAATCACTCTTGTAGTAGAACCTTCAGACACAATTGAAAATGTGAAGGAAAATAGTGAAATTGGAAAAAAATGTAGCTTAGACATTGAAGCTTATTGATACAGTGGTTAAATTGATGAGAACTGCTATTGACGTTTGTGTAAATAAATTATACATTTCCTTTTTTCCATAGCCAGAGGTTGAACCATTATGTGACATTCATTTTTTTCCATTCATTTCAAGCTAGAAGTTTCAGTTTTCTAAATTGTTTCTTACATTTTTCATATGTATATATATGTATGTGTGTGTGTGTGTATATGCGCGTATGTTTGTGTATGTGTGTGTATGTGTATATGTATATATATATGTATATTATCCCTGGGGATAGGGGAGAAAGAATACTTCCCACGTATTCCTCGCGTGTCGTAGAAAGCGACTAGAGGGGACGGGAGCGGAGGGCCAGAAATCCTCCCCTCCTTGTATTAACTTTCTAAAATGGGAAACAGATATATATATATATATATATATATATATATATATATATATATATATATATATATATATATATATATATATATATATATATATATATATATATATATATATATATATATATATATATATATATTATATATATATATATATATATATATATATATATATATATATATATATATATATATAAATGAGGGGGTTAGGGAAAATGATTTGGTAAACAGAGAAGAGGTAGTAAAAGCTTTGCGGAAGATGAAATCCGGCAAGGCAGCAGGTTTGGATGGTATTGCAGTGGAATTTATTAAAAGAGAGGGTGACTGTATTATTGACTGGTTGGTAAGGTTATTTAATGTATGTATGACTCATGGTGAGGTACCTGAGGATTGGCGCAATGCGTGCATAGTGCCATTGTACAAAGGCAAAGGGGATAAGAGTGGTTGCTCAAATTACAAAGGTATAAGTTTGTTGAGTATTCCTGGTAAATTATATGGGAGGGTATTGATTGAGAAGGTGAAGGCATGTACAGAGCATCAGATTGGGGAAGAGCAGTGTGGTTTCAGAAGTGGTAGAGGATGTGTGGATCAGGTGTTTGCTTTGAAGAATGTATGTGAGAAATACTTAGAAAAGCAAATGGATCTGTATGTAGCATTTATGGATCTGGAGAAGGCATATGATAGAGTTGATAGAGATGCTCTGTGGAAGGTTTTAAGAGAATATGGTGTGGGAGGCAAGTTGTTAGAATCAGTGAAAAGTTTTTATCGAGGATGTAAGGCATGTGTATGTGTAGGAAGAGAGGAAAGTGATTGCTTCTCACTGTATATAGGTTTGCGGCAGAGGTGTGTGATGTCTCCATGGTTGTTTAATTTGTTTATGGATGGGGTTGTTAGGGAAGTGAATGCAAGGGTTTTGGAAAGAGGGGCAAGTATGAAGTCTGTTCGGGATGAGAGACCTTGGGAAGTGAGTCAGTTGTTGTTCGCTGATGATACAGCGCTGGTGGCTGATTCAGGTAAGAAACTGCAGAGGCAGGTAACTGAGTTTGGTAAAGTGTGTGAAAGAAGAAAGTTAAGAGTAAATGTGAATAAGAGCAAGGTTATTAGGTAGAGTTGGGTTGAGGGTCAAGTCAATTGGGAGGTAAGTTTGAATGAAGAAAAACTAGAGGAAGTAAAGTGTTTTAGATATCTGGGAGTGGATCTGGCAGTGGATGGAACCATGGAAGCGGAAGTGAATCATATGGTGGGGGAGGGTGCGAAAATTCTGGGAGCCTTGAAGAATGTTTGGAAGTCGAGAACATTATCTCGGAAAGCAAAAATGGGTATGTTTGAAGGAACAGTGGTTCCAACAATGTTGTATGGTTGCGAGGCGTGGGCTATGGATAGAGTTGTGCGCAGGAGGATGGATGTGCTGTAAATGAGATACCTGAGGACAATATGTGGTGTGAGGTGGTTTGATCGAGTAAGTAATGTAAGTGTAAGAGAGATGTGTGGAATAAAAAAAGTGTGGTTGAGAGAGCAGAAGATGGTGTTTTGAAAAGGTTTGGCCACATGGAGAGAATGACTGAGGAAGGATTGACCAAGAGGATATATGTGTCAAAGGTGGATTGAACGAGAAGTGGGAGAACAAATTGGAGCTGGAAAGATGTAGTGAAAAAGATTTTGAGTGATCGGGGCCTGAACATGCAGGAGGGTGAAAGGCGTGCAAGGAATAGAGTGAATTGGAACGATGTGGTATACCGGGGTCGACGTGCTTTCACTGTATTGAACCAGGGCATGTGAAGCGTCTGGGGTAAGCCATGGAAAGTTGTGTGGGGCCTGGATGTGGAAAGGGAGCTGTGTTTTCGGTGCATTATTACACGACAGCTAGAGACTGAGTGTTAACGAATAGGGCCTTTGGTGTCTTTTCCTATCGCTACCTCGCACACATCAGGGGGAGAGGGGGTTGTTATTCCATGTGTGGCGAGGTGGCGATGGGAATAAATAAAGGCAGACAGTATGAATTATGTACATGTGTATATATGTATATGTCTGTGTGTGTATATGTATGAGTACAATGAGATGTATAGGTATGTATATTTGCGTGTGTGGACGTGTATGTATATACATGTGTATGTGGGCGTGTTGGGCCATTCTTTCGTCTATTTCCTTGCGCTACCTCGCTAACGCGCAAGACAGCGACAAAGCAAAAAAAATAAATAAATATTTATATATGTATATATATATATATATATATATATATATATATATATATATATATGAATATATATATATATATATATATATATATATATATATATATATATATATATATATATATATATATATATATATATATATATATATATATATATTTTATTTATATCTATTTATTTTGGTTTGTCGCTGTCTCCCGCGTTTGCGAGGTAGCGCAACGAAACAGACGAAAGAATGGCCCAACCCAAACCCATACACATGTATATACATACCCGTCCACACACGCAAATATACATACCTATACATCTCAATGTACACACACATATATATATACACACACAGACACATACATATATACACATGCACACAATTCACACTGTCTGCCTTTATTCATTCCCATCGCCACCTCGCCACACATGGAATACCATCCCCCTCCCCCCTCATGTGTGCGAGGTAGCGCTAGGAAAAGACAACAAAGGCCCCATTCGTTCACACTCAGTCTCTAGCTGTCATGCAATAATGCCCGACACCACAGCTCCCTTTCCACATCCAGGCCCCACACGACTTTCCATGGTTTACCCCAGACGCTTCAAATGCCCTGATTCAATCCAATGACAGCACGTCAACCCCGGTATACCACATCGCTCCAATTCACTCTATTCCTTGCCCTCCTTTCACCCTCCTGCATGTTCAAGTCCCGATCACTCAAAACCTTTTTCACTCCATCTTTCCACCTCCAATTTGGTCTCCCACTTCTCCTCGTTCCCTCCACCTCCGACACATATATCCTCTTGGTCAATCTTTCCTCACTCATTCTCTCCATGTGCCCAAACCATTTCAAAACACCCTCTTCTGCTCTCTCAACCACGCTCTTTTTATTTCCACACATCTCTCTTACCCTTACATTACTTACTCGATCAAACCACCTCATACCACACATTGTCCTCAAACATCTCATTTCCAGCACATCCACCCTCCTGCGCACAACTCTCTCCATAGCCCACGCCTCGCGACCATACAACATTGTTGGAACCACTATTCCTTCAAACATACTCATTTTTGCTTTCCGAGATAATGTTCTCGACTTCAACACATTCTTCAAGGCTCTTAGGATTTTCGCCCCCTCCCCCACCCTATGATTCATTTCCACTTCCATGGTTCCATCCGCTGCCAGATCCACTCCCAGATTTCTAAAACACTTAGGATGTGTGGATCAGGTGTTTCCTTTGAAGAAAATATGTGAGAAATGCTTAGAAAAGCAAATGGATTTGTATGTAGCATTTATGGATCTGGAAAAGGCATATGATAGAGTTGATAGAGATGCTCTGTGGAAGGTATTAAGAATATATGGTGTAGGAGGCAAGTTGTTAGAAGCAGTGAAAAGATTTTATCAAGGATGTAAGGCATGTGTACGTGTAGGAAGAGAGGAAAGTGATTGGTTCTCATTGAATGTAGGTTTGCGGCAGGGGTGTGTGATGTCTCCATGGTTGTTCAATTTGTTTATGGATGGGGTTGTTAGGGTGGTGAATGCAAGAGTTTTGGAAAGAGGGGCAAGTGTGATGTCTGCTGTGGATGAGAGAGCTTGGGATGTGAGTCAGTTGTTGTTCGCTGATGATACAGCGCTGGTGGCTGATTCATGTGAGAAACTGCAGAAGCTGGTGATTGAGTTTGGTAAAGTGTGTGAAAGAAGTAAGTTAAGAGTAAATGTGAATAAGAGCAAGGTTATTAGGTACAGTAGGGTTGAGGGTCAAGTCAATTGGGAGGAAAGTTTGAATGGAGAAAAACTGGAGGAAGTAAAGTGCTTTATATATATATATATATATATATATATATATATATATATATATATATATATATATATATATATATATATATATATATATATATATATATATATATATATATATATATATTATTTTTATATTCATATAATTTATTATACTTTGTCATTGTCTCCCGCGTTTGCGAGGTAGCGCAAGGAAACAGACGAAAGAAATGGCCCAACCCCCCCCCCCCCATACACATGTATATACATACGTCCACACACGCAAATATACACACCTACACAGCTTTCCATGGTTTACCCCAGACGCTTCACATGCCTTGATTCAATCCACTGACAGCACGTCAACCCCGGTATACCACATCGCTCCAATTTATATATATATATATATATATATATATATATATATATATATATATATATATATATATTGGAAAGGTCACCATTTTTCGCGTGATCAAGATATTCCTATGAGTCCACGGGGAAAATGAAACACGAAACGTTCCCAAGTGCATTTTCGTGTAATAATCACATCATCAGGGAAGACACAAGAGAGGAATATAACAGTCAGTTGATATACATCGAAGAGACGAAGCTATTACGCCATTTGGTAAACATGTGATTGTCCAAAACATAGAACGAGCATTCATAAACTTATCATTTTACAAACTTATCAACACTAAAGTTATCTAATTTGTACAGACCATCACCAATATTAAGATTATAATTCTTTGTGTATTTAATGATAGAAGATTCAATGATATTTCTCTTGGTAATAGAGTTAGAGTTAACAACTGAGATGGCGTTACTCCAGTCAACACAATGATCATAGTTTTTAACATGATTAAACAAAGCATTTGATTCTTGTCCCGTTCTTATACTATATTTATGTTGCTTAAGTCTAACAGAAAGATGCTTACTAGTCTGACCAACATAAAATTTATCACAATTTCCACAAGCAACTTTATAGATGAAACCAAGAGAATTTTCTGGTGAATTCCTCATGAAGATATTCTTTATAGTACTATTGTTGCTAAAGGCAACATTTACATTAAAATATTTAAGCAACATGGGAAGCAAAGTGAAATTACCATTAAAAGGGAGAACTAAAAGATTCTTGTTGTTAATGGGAGGTTCGGGCTCAACTCTATAAAATGATTTCTGTGCTAACTTAAGGGATTTATCAATGAAAGATCTAGGGTACTTTAACTTAGATCCAATAGAATATATCTTCTCAAACTCATCATCAATAAACTCTGGACTGCAAATACGTAATGCCCTTAGGAACATAGACTGAAATGATGATGATTTAACTCTGTCATGTTGAGATGAGTAATAATGGATATATGAGCATACATTGGTGGGTTTTCTGTATATGCTAAACTTAAACTTGTTTCCTTGTCTATGGATCATGCAATCTAAAAATGGTAACGTACCGTTACTTTCATTTTCTAAAGTAAATTTGATGGAAGGTACTAAATTGTTAAGTAAGGGGAGAAATATTTGTAAATTTTCATTTGTTGGCCAAACACAAAGAACATCATCTACATACCTAAACCAAATTGCATTAGAAGGTAAGATATCCTTTAGTAATTTTGTTTCAAAAAATTTCATATAAAGATTACTTAGTACAGGTGAAAGAGGTTTACCCATTGCCATACCAAATTTTTTGAGCATAATAATCTCCATTGAATTGAAATACACAGTCTTTTATACACAGTTTTATCAGTTCAGTGAAATTAGACTTTGAAACAGGTAATTGAATATCATCCAAGACATCAAATAAATACTCTAAAAGGTCAACAACTGGAACTTTGGTGAAAAGTGAGGAAACATCAAAGCTAACTAGTTTGAAATCAAAATTGATATTGATATTGTTTAGCTTGTTGACTAAATCTACATTGTTTATGATATTAGAATTTGATACCTTACCCACTAAAGGGCTTAATAAGGAAACTGACCATTTCGATAATTTATATGTGATGGAGCCTACTAACTAACTATAGGTCTTGCTGGAAAATTTTGTTTATGTGTTTTGATAAGTTCATACATATATTGCAATGAAGGGGACAAAGACGACAAATTTTTGATAAGAGAAACGTTACCTTTCAACAACAACTTCATTTCTTTATTCAAGTGAGAATTAACTGCTTCTAAGGGATTTTTACTAAGTTTAGAATATGTTGTGTTATCATTTAGATCTTTCACTTTAGATAAATAGTTACTTTTGTCTAAAATCACAACAGTGTTAGCCTTATTTGCTTAAGTAATATGTATATCCTTGTCTTTTTTTAAGGTGTTGATAGCTCTTATAAGCTTGAAGTGGTTTTGACAAAGTAGCATACACTAAACCCTTACAGATATTGATATAATCATTACTTAAATTACTGTATTTTTCTAAATTACAAAAAGACTTTGTGACATAAACACAGCTGGCTTCTCTGTTAGAGCACACAAAGCTTAAACCATAGCCTACTGCACACAAGGAATCTTTATCTAGTTGGTTATTAGATAAGTTTACCACAAAAGATGAGTTTGTGTTCTTGGTCCAGTCGCTGTTTTCAATAAGATGGTCCAACTTACGATTTAGTGACACTTGTAGCCTGTTGCGTTCTTTCCTTAATTCATCATAGCAATAGTGAAACATCCGGTTCTTCCAGTGTGTCGGTATTGCCATTTGAAAGGCACGTTTCTTCTCTCTTGAAATACGAGAATCCTCCTCCATTTCAAGTTTCTTTAATTCAATGTTTTTCTTTAAAATACTATTTTGAAATTGATCATATGGTCGACCAGACAGCTGCAACAAACGTTGAGGTAGGACAGACCTTGTCATCACTTGTTCATCAAGGCATTTCCTAAGGAATTCAAATCATAAATTCAGTTGGTGAGCCTTGATTTGCGATTTGGAGAAAGCAGTAACGAAAGGAGAAAGTCCAGGACAGCTTGTAGAGAAGTAATAGAAGAGCCGTGTGGAATCCCAGTTGGAAAGGATCACAATTTTGCGCGTGATCAAGATATTCCTATGAGTCCACGGGGAAAATGAAACACGAAAAGTTCCCAAGTGCACTTTTCGTATAATAATCACATCATCAGGGAGACACAAGAGAGAATATAACAGTCAGTTGATATACATTGAAGAGACGAAGCTAGGACGCCTTTGTTAAACATGTGATGTCCAAAACATACAACGAGCGTTCATAAACTTATCATTTTACAAACTTATCAACAATAAAGTTATCTAATTTGTACAGACCATCACTAATATTAAGATTATAATTCTTTGTGTATTTAATGATAGAAGATTCAATGATATTTTTCTTGGTAATAGAGTTAGAGTTAACAACTGAGATGGCGTTACTCCAGTCAACACAATGATCATAATTTTTAACATGATTAAACAAAGCATTTGATTCTTGTCCCGTTCTTATACTATATTTATGTTGCTTAAGTGTAACAGAAAGATGCTTACCAGTCTGACCAACATAAAATTTATCACAATATCGACAACCAACTTTATAGATGAAACCAAGAGAATTTTCTGGTGAATTCCTCACGAAGATATTCTTTATAGTACTATTGTTGCTAAAGGCAACATTTACATTAAAATATTTAAGCAACATGGGATGCAAAGTGAAATTACCATTCAAAGGGAGAACTAAAAGATTCTTGTTGTCAATGGGAGGTTTGGGCTCAACTCTATAAAATGATTTCTTTGCTAACTTAAGGGATTTATCAATGAAAGATCTAGGGTACTTTAACTTAGATCCAATAGAATATATCTTCTCAAACTCATCATCAATAAAGTCTGGACTGCAAATACGTAATGCCCTTAGGAACATAGATTGAAATGATGATAATTTAACTCTGTCATGTTGAGATGAGTAATAATGGATATATGAGCATACATTGGTGGGTTTTCTGTATATGCTAAACTTAAACTTGTTTCCTTGTCTATGGATCATGCAATCTAAAAATGGTAACATACCATTATTTTCATTTTCTACAGTAAATTTGATGGAAGGTACTAAATTGTTAAGTAAGGGGAGAAATATTTGTAAATTTTCATTTGTTGGCCAAACACAAAGAACATCATCTACATACTTAAACCAAATTGCATTAGAAGGTAAGATATCCTTTAGTAATTTTGTTTCAAAAAATTTCATATAAAGATTACTTAGTACAGGTGAAAGAGGTTTACCCATTGCCATACCAAATTTTTTGAGCATAATAATCTCCATTAAATTGAAATACACAGTCTTTTATACACAATTTTATCAGTTCAGTGAAATTAGACTTTGAAACAGGTAATTGAATATCATCCAAGACATCAAATAAATACTCTAAAAGGTCAACAACTGGAACTTTGGTGAAAAGTGAGGAAACATCAAAGCTAACTAGTTTGAAATCAAAATTGATATTGATATTGTTTAGCTTGTTGACTAAATCTACATTGTTTATGATATTAGAATTTGATACCTTACCCACTAAAGGGCTTAATAAGGAAACTGACCATTTCGATAATTTATATGTGATGGAGCCTATTGAACTAACTATAGGTCTTGCTGGAAAATTTTGTTTATGTGTTTTGATAAGTTCATACATATCTTGCAATGAAGGGGACAAAGACGACAAATTTTTGATAAGAGAAACGTTACCTTTCAACAACAACTTCATTTCTTTATTCAAGTGAGAATTAACTGCTTCTAAGGGATTTTTACTAAGTTTAGAATATGTTGTGTTATCATTTAGATCATTCACTTTAGATAAATAGTTCCTTTTGTCTAAAATCACAACAGTGTTAGCCTTATTTGCTTTAGTAATATGTATATCCTTGTCTTTTTTTAAGGTGTTGATAGCTCTTATCAGCTTGAAGTGGTTTTGACAAAGTAGCATACACTAAACCCTTACAGATATTGATATAATCATTACTTAAATTACTGTATTTTTCTAAATTACAAAAAGACTTTGTGACATAAACACAGCTGGCTTCTCTGTTAGAGCACACAAATCTTAAACCATAGCCTAATGCACACAAGGAATCTTTATCTAGTTGGTTATTAGATAAGTTTACCACAAAAGATGAGTTTGTGTTCTTGGTCCAGTCGCTGTTTTCAATAAGATGGTCCAACTTACGATTTAGTGACACTTGTAGCCTATTGCGTTCTTTCCTTAATTCATCATAGCAATAGTGAAACATCCGGTTCTTCCAGTGTGTCGGTATTACCATTTGAAAGGCACGATTCTTCTCTCTTGAAATACGAGAATCCTCCTCTATTTCAAGTTTCTTTAATTCAATGTTTTTCTTTAAAATAATATTTTGAAATTGATCATATGGTCGACCAGACAGCTGCAACAAACGTTGAGGTAGGACAGATCTTGGCATCACTTGTTCATCAAGGCATTTCCTAAGGAATTCAAATCATAAATTCAGTTGGTGAGCCTTGATTTGCGATTTGGAGAAAGCAGTAACGAAAGGAGAAAGTCCAGGACAGCTTGTAGAGAAGTAATAGAAGAGCCGTGTGGAATCCCAGTTGGAAAGGATCACAATTTTGCGCGTGATCAAGATATTCCTATGAGTCCACGGGGAAAATGAAACACGAAAAGTTCCCAAGTGCACTTTCGTATAATAATCACATCATCAGGGGAGACACAAGAGAGGAATATAACAGTCAGTTGATATACATCGAAGAGACGAAGCTAGGACGCCGTTTGTTAAACATGTGATTGTCCAAAACATACAACGAGCGTTCATAAACTTATCATTTTACAAATCTTATCAATAATAAAGTTATGTAATTTGTATAGACCATCACTAATATTAAGATTATAATTCTTTGTGTATTTAATAATAGAAGATTCAATGATATTTCTCTTGGTAATAGAGTTAGAGTTAACAACTGAGATGGCGTTACTCCAGTCAATACAGTGATCATAGTTTTTAACATGATTAAACAAGGCATTTGACTCTTGTCCCGTTCTTATACTATATTTATGTTGCTTAAGTCTAACAGAAAGATGCTTACCAGTCTGACCAACATAAAATTTATCACAGTTTCCACAAAGAACTTTCTAGATGCAACCAAGAGAATTTTCTGGTGAATTCCTGATTGAGATGTTCTTTATAGTATTATTGTTCCTAAAGCATACATTTACATTAAAGGATTTAAGCAACATGGGAAGCAAAGTGAAATTATCATGAAAAGGGAGAACTAAAAGATTCTTGGTGTCAATGGGAGGTTTGGGCTCAACTCTATAAAATGATTTATTTGCTAAATAAAGGGATTTATCAATGAAAGATCTAGGGTACTTTAACTTAGATCCAATAGAATATATCTTCTCAAACTCATCATCAATAAAGTTTGGACTACAAATACGCAATGCCCCTAGGAACATCGATTGAAATGATGATAATTTAACTCTGTCATGTTGAGATGAGTAATAATGGATATATGAGCATACATTGGTGGGTTTTCTGTATATGCTAAACTTAAACTTGTTTCCTTGTCTATGGATCATGCAATCTAAAAATGGTAACATACCATTATTTTCATTTTCTACAGTAAATTTGATGGAAGGTACTAAATTGTTAAGAAAGGAGAGAAATATTTGGAAATTTTCATTTGTTGGCCAAACACAAAGAACATCATCTACATACCATTGGACGGTAAGATATCCTTTAGTAATTTTGTTTCAAAAAATTCCATATAAAGATTACTTAGTAGAGGTGAAAGAGGGTTACCCATTGCCATAACAAATTTTTTAGCATAACAATTTCTATTAAGTGGAAATACACAATCTTTTATATACAATTTTATCAGTTCAATGAAATTAGACTTTGAAACAGGTAATTGAATATCATCCAAGACATCAAATAAATATTCTAAAAGGTCATCAACTGGAACTTTAGTGAAAAGTGAGGAAACATCAAAGCTAACTAGTTTGAAATCAAAATTAATATTGATATTATTTAGCTTGTTGACTAAATCTACATTGTTCATGATTTTAGAATTTGATACCTTACCCACTAAAGGGCTTAATAAGGAAACTAACCATTTCGATGATTTATATGTGATGGAGCCTACTGAACTAACTATAGGTCTTGCTGGAAAATTTTGTTTATGTGTTTTGATATGTCCATACATACATGGCAATGAAGGGCACAAAGACGACAAATTTGCCTTTCAACAACAACTTCATTTCTTTATTGAAGTGAGAATTAACTTCTAAGAGATTTTTAGTAAGTTTAGATTATGTTGTGTTATCATTTAGAAGATCATTCATTTTAGATAAATAGTTACTTTTGTCTAAAATCACAACAGTGTTAGCCTTATCTCCTTTAGTAATTTGTATATCCTTGTCTTTTTTTAAGGTGTTAATAGCTCTTATGAATCTTTTAGGGCAATTAGCTTGAACTGGTTTTTTACAAACTGGCATACACTAAACCCTTACAGATTGTAATATCATCATTACTTAAATTACTGTATTTTTCTAAATTACAAAAAGACTTTGTGACATCAACACAGCTGGCTTTTCTGTTAGAGCACACAAAGCTTAAACCATAGCCTAATGCACACAAAGAATCTTTATCTAGTTGTTTATTAGATATTTGATGTTTCCTCACTTTTCACTAAAGTTCCAGTTGATGACCTTTTAGAATATTTATTTGATGTCTTGGATGATATTCAATTACCTGTTTCAAAGTCTAATTTCATTGAACTGATAAAATTGTGTATAAAAGACTGTGTATTTCAATTTAATGAAGATTTTTATGCTCAAAAATTTGGTATGGCAATGGGTAACCCTCTTTCACCTGTACTAAGTAATCTTTATATGGAATTTTTTGAAACAAAATTACTAAAGGATATCTTACCTTCTAATGCAATTTGGTTTAGGTAGGTAGATGGTGTTCTTTGTGGTTGTCCAACAAATGAAAATTTACAAATATTTCTCCCCTTACTTAACAATTTAGTACCTTCCATCAAATTTACTGTAGAAAATGAAAGTTATGATATGTTACCATTTTTAGATTGCATGATCCAAAGACAAGGAAACAAGTTTAAGTTTAGCATATACAGAAAACCCACCAATGTATGCTCATATATCCATTATTATTCATCTCAACATGACAGTTAAATTATCATCATTTCAATCTATGTTCCTAAGGGCATTACGTATTTGCAGTCCAGACTTTATTGATGATGAGTTTGAGAAGATATATTCTATTGAATCTAAGATAAAGTACCCTAGATCTTTCATTGATAAATCCCTTAAGCTAGCACAGAAATCATTTTATAGAGTTGAGCCCAAACCTCCCATTGACAACAAGAATCTTTTAGTTCTCCCTTTTAATGATAATTTCACTTTGCTTCCCATGTTGCTTAAAACCTGTAATGTAAATGTATGCTTAGCAACAATAATACTATAAAGAATATCTTAATCAGGAATTCACCAGAAAATTCTCTTGGTTGCATCTATAAAGTTCCTTGTGGAAACTGTGATAAATTTCATGTTGGTCAGACTGGTAAGGATCTTTCTGTTAGACTTAAGCAACATAAATATATTATAAGAACGGGACAAGAATCAAATGCCTTGTTTAATCATGTTAAAAACTATGATCATTGAATTGACTGGAGAGTAACGCCATCTCAGTTGTTAACTCTAACTCTATTACCAAGAGAAATATCACTGAATCTTCTATTATTAGGTACACAAAGAATTATAATCTTAATATTAGTGATGGTCTGTACAAATTAGATAACTTTTTTGTTGATAAGATTTGTAAAATGATAAGTTTATGAACGCTCGTTGTATGTTTTGGACAATCACATCTTTACCAAATGGCGTTCTAGCTTCGTCTCTTCGATGTATTCAACTGACTGTTATGTTCCTATCTTGTGTTTCCCCTGATGATGTGATTATTACACGAAAGTGCACTTGGGAACTTTTCGTGTTTCATTATATTTATTATACTTTGTCGCTGTCTCCCGCGTTTGCGAGGTAGCGCAAGGAAACAGACGAAAGAAATGGCCCAACCCCCCCCCCCCATACACATGTATATACATACGTCCACACACGCAAATATACATACCTACACAGCTTTCCATGGTTTACCCCAGGCGCTTCACATGCCTTGATTCAATCCACTGACAGCACGTCAACCCCGGTATACCACATCGCTCCAATTCACTCTATTCCTTGCCCTCCTTTCACCCTCCTGCATGTTCAGGCCCCGATCACACAAAATCCTTTTCACTCCATCTTTCCACCTCCAATTTGGTCTCCCTCTTCTCCTCGTTCCCTCCACCTCCGACACATATATCCTCTTGGTCAATCTTTCCTCACTCATTCTCTCCATGTGCCCAAACCACTTCAAAACACCCTCTTCTGCTCTCTCAACCACGCTCTTTTTATTTCCACACATCTCTCTTACCCTTACGTTACTCACTCGATCAAACCACCTCACACCACACATTGTCCTCAAACATCTCATTTCCAGCACATCCATCCTCCTGCGCACAACTCTATCCATAGCCCACGCCTCGCAACCATACAACATTGTTGGAACCACTATTCCTTCAAACATACCCATTTTTGCTTTCCGAGATAATGTTCTCGACTTCCACACATTCTTCAAGGCCCCCAGAATTTTCGCCCCCTCCCCCACCCTATGATCCACTTCCGCTTCCATGGTTCCATCCGCTGCCAGATCCACTCCCAGATATCTAAAACACTTCACTTCCTCCAGTTTTTCTCCATTCAAACTCACCTCCCAACTGACTTGACCCTCAACCCTACTGTACCTAATAACCTTGCTCTTATTCACATTTACTCTTAACTTTCTTCTTCCACACACTTTACCAAACTCAGTCACCAGCTTCTGCAGTTTCTCACATGAATCAGCCACCAGCGCTGTATCATCAGCGAACAACAACTGACTCACTTCCCAAGCTCTCTCATCCCCAACAGACTTCATACTTGCCCCTCTTTCCAAAACTCTTGCATTTACCTCCCTAACAACCCCATCCATAAACAAATTAAACAACCATGGAGACATCACACACCCCTGCCGCAAACCTACATTTACTGAGAACCAATCACTTTCCTCTCTTCCTACACGTACACATGCCTTACATCCTCGATAAAAACTTTTCACTGCTTCTAACAACTTTCCTCCCACACCATATATTCTTAATACCTTCCACAGAGCATCTCTATCAACTCTATCATATGCCTTCTCCAGATCCATAAATGCTACATACAAATCCATTTGCTTTTCTAAGTATTTCTCACATACATTCTTCAAAGCAAACACCTGATCCACACATCCTCTACCACTTCTGAAACCACACTGCTCTAGATCTGTATATATAAACAATAGATAGATCCGTAGATATAAACAATAGATAGATCTGTAGATATATACACAAGAGATAGATCTGTATACATATAAACAAGAGATAGATCTGTATACATAAACAAGAGATAGATAGATCTGTAGATGTATAAACAAGAGATAGATAGATCTGTGTATATATAAACAAGAGCTAGGTCTGTATACATAAACAAGAGATATATCGATCTGTAGATATATAAACAAGAGATAGATGGATCTGTATACATAAGAGATAGATAGATCTGTAGATATATAAACAAGAGATAGATAGATCTGTATACATAAACAAGAGATAGATCTGTAGATATATAAACGAGAGATAGATCTGTATACATAGACTATAGATAGATAGATCTGTATACATAAACAATAGATTGATAGATCTGCATACATAAACGAGAGATAGACATCTGTATATATAAACAAGAGATAGATAGACCTGTAGATATATAAACAAGAGATGGCTAGATCTGTGTATATGTAAACGAGAGATAGATCTGTATACATAAACAATAGATAGATAGATTTGTATACATAAACGAGAGATAGACAGATCTGTATTCATAAACAAGAGATAGATAGATAGATCTTGGATTATACAGAGATTTTCATCATTGGTTTTATAGTCACCCATTACGTGCCTTCCCGTCACCATGTAGCAGAGCAGTCCACCTACCCTGGCCGAGGTGTGTACCTGAGGTACTACACAGTCAGGTATATATATATATATATGTATATATACATATACATATACATATATATATATATATATATATATATATATATATATATATATATATATATATATATATATATATATATATATATATTCTTTTTTCTGCTTGTAGTATACTTTCTCGTTGTCTCCCGCGTTTATGATGTAGCACAAGGAAACAGACGAAAGAATTGCCCAACCAACCCACATACTCATGTATATACATACACGTCCACACTCACATATACATACTTATATATTCCAACGTTTACATATATATACATACACAGATATATACATATATGTATATATATGAACATGTACATAATTCATTTTTAATGCCTTTATTCACTTCCGTCGCCAACCCCCACAAATGAAATGACAACCCCCTCCTCCTGCATGCGCACAAGGGAGCTCTAGGATAAGACAACAAAGCCCACATTTGTTCACACTCATTCCCTAACTGTCATTTATAATGCACCAAAACCATATCTAGCTTTACATATCCAGGCCCCACAAAACTTTCCATGGTTTACCCAAGGCGCCTCACATACCCAGGTTCAATCCATTGACAGCACGTTGACCCTGTATACCATATCGTTCCAATTCATTTTATTCCTTGCACGCCTTTCACGCTCCTGATATTCAGTCCCCGAACACTCAAAATCTTTTTCAGTCGATCTTTCCATCTCGAATTTACTCTCCCACTTCTCATCATTCCGTCCACCTCTGACACATGTATCCTCTTTGTCAATCTCTCCTCACACATTCTCTCCATGTGATCAATCTATTTCAAAACACCCTGTTCTGCTTTCTGAAACACACTCTTTTTAGTATCACACATCTCTTTTACCCTTTCATTACTTACTCGATCAGACCACCTCACACCACATATTGTCCACAACCATCGCATTTGTAATTCATCCATTCTCCTACGCACAACTCTATCTATAGCCAACGCCTCGCTACCATATAACATTGTTGGAAATGCTACTCCTTCAAATATACCTATTTCTGCTCTCCGAGAGGATGTTCTTGCCTTCCACACATTTGTCAACGCTCCCAAGACTTTCGCCCCCTCCCCCACCCTTTGACTCACTTCCGGTTGTATGGTTTCATCCGCTACCAAATCCACTCCCAAATATACAAAACACTTCACTTCCTCCAGTTTTTCTCAATTCAAACTTAGCTCCCAGCTGACTTGTCCCTCAACCCTACTGTGCCTAATAACCTTCCTCTTATTGACATTTACTCTCAGCATTCTTGTTTCACACACCTTACAAAGCTCAGTCACCAGCTTCTGCAGTTACTCACCCGAATCAGCCACCAGCGTTGTATCATCATCGAACAACAACTGACTCAATTCCCGAGGTCTCTCATCCACAACAGACTGCATACTTGCCCCTCTATCCAAAACTCTTGCATTCACCTCTGTAGCAACCCCATCCATAAACAAGTTAAAAACCATGAACACATCACGCACCTCTGCTGGAAACCGACATCTACTGAGAACCAATATATATATATATATATATATATATATATATATATATATATATATATATATATATATATATAGGGGATAGGGGAGAAAGAATATTTCCCACGTATTCCCTGCGTGTCGCAGAAGGCGACTAAAAGGGAAGGGAGCGGGGGGCTGGGAATCCTCCCCTCTCGTTTTTTTTTTTTTTTTTTTTTTTTTTCCAAAAGAAGGAACAGAGGAGAGGTCCAGGTGAGGATATTCCCTCAAAGGCCCAGTCCTCTGTTCTTAACGCTACCTCGCTATCGCGGGAAATAGCGAATAGTATGAAAAAATATATATATATATATATATATATATATATATATATATATATATATATATATATATATATATATATATATATATACATATATATATTTTCTTTTCTTTTTTTACTTTCTCGCTGTCTCCCGCGTTGGCAAGGTAGCGCAAGGAAACAGACGAAAGAAATGGCCCAACCATGTATATACATACACATGTATATACATACGTCCACACACGCAAATATACATACCTACACAACTTTCCATGGTTTACCCCCGACGCTTCACATGCCCTGATTCAATCCAGTGACAGCACGTCAACCCCGGTATACCATATCGATCCAATTCACTCTATTCCTTGCCCTCCTTTTACCCTCCTGCATGTTCAGGCCCCGATCACACAAAATCTTTTTCACTCCATCTTTCCACCTCCAATTTGGTCTCCCACTTCTCCTCGTTCCCTCCACCTCCGACACATATATCCTCTTGGTCAATCTTTCCTCACTCATTCTCTCCATGTGCCCAAACCATTTCAAAACACCCTCTTCTGCTCTCTCAACCACGTTCTTTTTATTTCCACACATCTCTCTTACCCTTACATTACTTACTCGTTCAAACCACCTCACACCACACATTGTCCTCAAACATCTCATTTCCAGCATATCCATCCTCCTGCGCACAACTCTATCCATAGCCACGCCTCGCAACCATACAACATTGTTGGAACTACCATTCCTTCAAACATACCCATTTTTGCTTTCCGAGATAATGTTTTCGACTTCCACACATTCTTCAAGGCTCCCAAAATTTTCGCCCCCTCCCCCACCCTATGATCCACTTCCGCTTCCATGGTTCCATCCGCTGTCAGAAAAACTCACAGATATCTAAAACACTTTACTTCCTCCAGTTTTTCTCGATTCAAACTCACCTACCAATTGACTTGACCCTCAACCCTACTGTACATTGCTTTTATTCACATTTACTCTTAACTTTCTTCTTTCACACACTTTACCAAACTCAGTCACCAGCTTCTGCAGTTTCTCATATGAATCAGCCACCAGCGCTGTATCATCAGCGAACAACAACTGACTCACTTCCCAAGCTCTCTCATCCCCAAAAGACTTCATACTTGCCCCTCTTTCCAAAACTCTTGCATTCACCTCCCTAACAACCCCATCCATAAACAAATTAAACAACCATGGAGACATCACACACCCCTGCCGCAAACCTGCATTCACTGAGAACCAATCAATTTCCTCTCTTCCTACACGTACACATGCCTTACATCCTCGATAAAAACTTTTCACTGCTTCTAACAACTTGCCTCCCACACCATATATTCTTAATACCTTCCACAGAGCATCTCTATCAACTGTATCATATGCCTTCTCCAGATCCATAAATGCGATATAAAAATCCATTTGCTTTTCTAAGTATATATAGTATATATATATATATATATATATATATATATATATATATATATATATATATATATATATATATATATATATATATATATATATATATATATATATATATTTTTTTTTTTTTTTTTTTTTTTCAAAAGAAGGAACAGAGAATTGGGCCAGGTGAGCGTATTCCCTCAAAGGCCCAGTCCTCTGTTCTTAACGCTACCTCGCTAATGCGGGAAATGGCGAATAGTTTGAAAGAAAGATATATATATATATATTTTCTTTTTTTTTCTTTTGCTTTGTCGCTGTGTCCCGCGTTTGTGAGGTAGCGCAAGGAAACAGACGAAAGAAATGGCCCAACCCACCCCCATACACATGTATATACATACGTCCACACACGCAAATATACACACCTACACAGCTTTCCATGGTTCACCCCAGACGCTTCACATGCCCTGATTCAATCCAGTGACAGCACGTCAACCCCGGTATACCACATCGCTCCAATTCACTCTATTCCTTGCCCTCCTTTCACCCTCCTGCATGTTCAGGCCCCGATCACACAAAATCTTTTTCACTCCATCTTTCCACCTCCAATTTGGTCTCCCTCTTCTCCTCGTTCCCACCACCTCCGACACATATATCCTCTTAGTCAATCTTTCCTCACTCATTCTCTCCATGTGCACAAACCATTTCAAAACACCCTCTTCTGCTCTCTCAACCACGCTCTTTTTATTTCCACACATCTCTCTTACCCTTACATTACTTACTCGATCAAACCACCTCACACCACACATTGTCCTCAAACATCTCATTTCCAGCACATCCATCCTCCTGCGCACCACTCTATCCATAGCCCACGCCTTGCAACCACACAACATTGTTGGAACCACTATTCCTTCAAACATACACATTTTTGCTTTCCGAGATAATGTTCTCGACTTCCACACATTCTTCAAGGCTCCCAGAATTTTCGCCCCCTCCCCCACCCTATGATTCGCTTCAACTTCCATGCTTCCATCCGCTGCCAGATCCACTCCCAGATATCTAAAACACTTTACTTCCTCCAGTTTTTCTCGATTCAAATTTACCTCCCAATTGACTTAACCCTCAACACTACTGTACCTAATAACCTTGCTCTTATTCACACTTACTCTTAACTTTCTTCTTTCACACACTTTATCAAACATAGTCACAAGCTTCTGCAGTTTTTCACATGAATCATCCACCAGCGATGATTCATCAGCGAAAAACAACTGACTCACTTCACAAGCTCTCTCATCCACAACAGACTTCATACTTGCCCCTCTTTCCAAAACTCTTGCATTCACCTCCCTAACAACCCCATCCATAAACAAATTAAACAACCATGGAGACATCACACACCCCTGCCGCAAACCTACATTCACTGAGAACCAATCACTTTCCTCTCTTCCTACACATACACATGCTTACATCCTCGAAAAAAACTTTTCACTGCTTCTAACAACTTGCCTCCCACACATATATTCTTAATACCTTCCACAGAGCATCTCTATCAACTCTATCATATGACTTCTCCAGATCCATAAATGCTACATACAAATCCATTAAAATTTTCTAAGTATTTCTCACATACATTCTTTAAAGCAAACACCTTATCCACACATCCTCTACCACTTCTGAAACTACACTGCTCTTCCCCAATCTGATGCTCTGTACATGCTTTCACCCTCTCAATCAATACCCTCCCATACAATTTACCAGGAATACTCAACAAACTCATACCTCTGTAATTTGAGCACTCACTCTAATTACCTTTGCCTTTCTACAATGGCACTATGCACGCATTTCGCCAATTCTCATATATATATCTATATATATATATATATATATATATATATATATATATATATATATATATATATATATATATATATATATATATACATATATATACATATATATACATATATATATATATATATATATATATATATATATATATATATATATATATATATACTTAGAAAAGCAAATGGATTTGTATGTAGCATTTATGGATCTGGAGAAGGCATATGATAGAGTTGATAGAGATGCTCTGTGGAAGGTATTAAGAATATATGGTGTGGGAGGCAAGTTGTTAGATGCAGTGAAAAGTTTTTATCGAGGATGTAAGGCATGTGTACTTGTAGGAAGAGAGGAAAGTGATTGGTTCTCAGTGAATGTAGGTTTGCGGCAGGGGTGTGTGATGTCTCCATGGTTGTTTAACTTGTTTATGGATGGGGTTGTTAGGGAGGTGAATGCAAGAGTTTTGGAAAGAGGGGCAAGTATGAAGTCTGTTGGGGATGAGAGAGCTTGGGAAGTGAGTCAGTTGTTGTTCCCTGATGATACAGCGCTGGTGGCTGATTCATGTGAGAAACTGCAGAAGCTGTTGACTGAGTTTTGTAAAGTGTGTGAAAGAATAAAGTTAAGAGTAA
>NC_092231.1:47079320-47081820 GCF_036320965.1 Panulirus ornatus
CTACACGTACACATGCCTTACATCCTCGATAAAAACTTTTCACTGCTTCTAACAACTTGCCTCCCACACCATATATTCTTAATACCTTCCACAGAGCATCTCTATCAACTCTATCATATGCCTTCTCCAGATCCATAAATGCTACATACAAATCCATTTGCTTTTCTAAGTATTTCTCACATACATTCTTCAAAGCAAACACCTGATCCACACATCCTCTACCACTTCTGAAACCGCACTGCTCTTCCCCAATCTGATGCTCTGTACATGCCTTCACCCTCTCAATCAATACCCTCCCATATAATTTACCAGGAATACTCAACAAACTTATACCTCTGTAATTTGAGCACTCACTCTTATCCCCTTTGCCTTTGTACAATGGCACTATGCACGCATTCCGCCAATCCTCAGGCACCTCACCATGAGTCATACATACATTAAATAACCTTACCAACCAGTCAACAATACAGTCACCCCCTTTCTTAATAAATTCCACTGCAATACCATCCAAACCTGCTGCCTTGCCGGCTTTCATCTTCCGCAAAGCTTTTACTACCTCTTCTCTGTTTACCAAATCATTTTCCCTAACCCTCTCACTTTGCACACCACCTCGACCAAAACACCCTATATCTGCCACTCTGTCATCAGACACATTCAACAAACCTTCAAAATACTCATTCCATCTCCTTCTCACATCACCGCTACTTGTTATCACCTCCCCATTTACGCCCTTCACTGAAGTTCCCATTTGCTCCCTTGTCTTACGCACCCTATTTACCTCCTTCCAGAACATCTTTTTATTCTCCCTAAAATTTACTGATAGTAAGTAGGAGAGATGGCCAGAGAGCGTTATTGGATTACGTGTTAATTGACAGGCGTGCGAAAGAGAGACTTTTGGATGTTAATGTGCTGAGAGGTGCAACTGGAGGGATGTCTGATCATTATCTTGTGGAGGCTAAGGTGAAGATTTGTATGGGTTTTCAGAAAAGAGGAGTGAATGTTGGGGTGAAGAAGGTGGTGAGAGTAAGTGAGCTTGGGAAGGAGACCTGTGTGGGGAAGTACCAGGAGAGACTGTGTACAGAATGGAAAAAGGTGAGAACAATGGAAGTAAGGGGAGTCGGGGAGGAATGGGATGTATTTAGGGAATCAGTGATGGATTGCGCAAAAGATGCTTGTGGCATGAGAAGAGTGGGAGGTGGGCTGTTTAGAAAGGGTAGTGTGTGGTGGGATGAAGAAGTAAGAGTATTAGTGAAAGAGAAGAGAGAGGCATTTGGACGATTTTTGCAGGGAAAAAATGCAATTGAGTGGGAGAAGTATAAAAGAAAGAGACAGGAGGTCAAGAGAAAGGTGCAAGAGGTGAAAAAAAGGGCAAATGAGAGTTGGGGTGAGAGACTATCAGATTATCATTAATATTATTATTATTATTATTTTCTTTTTTTTGCTTTGTCGCTGTCTCCCGCGTTTGCGAAGAAGCGCAAGGAAACAGACGAAAGAAATGGCCCAACTCACCCTCATACACCTGTATATACATACGTCCACACACGCAAATATACATACCTATACAGCTTTCCATGGTTTACCCTAGACGCTTCGCATGCCCTGATTCAGTTCACTGACAGCACGTCAACCCCGGTATACCATATCGTTCCAATTCACTCTATTCCTTACCCTCCTTTCACCCTCCTGCATGTTCAGGCCCCGATCACACAAAATCTTTTTCACTCCATCTTTCCACCTCCAATTTGTTCTCCCTCTTCTCCTCGTTCCCTTCACCTCCGACACATATATCCTCTTGGTCAATCTTTCCTCACTCATTCTCTCCATGTGCCCAAACCATTTCAAAACACCCTCTTCTGCTCTCTCAACCACGCTCTTTTTATTTCCACACATCTCTCTTACTCTTACGTTACTTACTCAATCAAACCACCTCACACCACACATTGTCCTCAAACATCTCATTTACAGCACATCCATCTTCCTGCGCACCACTCTATCCATAGCCGACGCCTCGCAACCATACAACATTGTTGGAACCACTATTCCTTCAAACATACCCATTTTTGCTTTCCGAGATAATGTTCTCGACTTCCACACATTCTTCAAGGCTCCCAGAATTTTCGCCCCCTCCCCCACGCTATGATCCACTTCCGCTTCCATGGTTCCATCAACTGCCAGATACACTCCCAGATATCTAAAACACTTCACTTCCTCCAGTTTTTCTCCATTCAAACTCACCTCCCAATTGACTTGACCCTCAACCCTACTGTACCTAATAACCTTGCTCTTATTCACATTTACTCTTATTATTATTATTTTTATTATCATTATTATTATTATTATTTTTTTTTTTTTTACTTTTTCGCTGTCTCCCGCCTTTGCGAGGTAGCGCAAGGAAACAGACGAAAGAAATGGCCGAACCCCCCCCCCATACACATGTACATACACACGTCCACACACGCAAATATACATACCTACACAGCTTTCCATGGTTTACCCCGGA
>NC_092231.1:47094320-47099320 GCF_036320965.1 Panulirus ornatus
CAAACTTATACCTCATTATTATTATTATTATTATTATTATTATTATTATTATTATTATTATCATTATTATTATTATTACTGTTATTATTATTATTATTATCTTTTTATTATTATTATTATTATTATTAATATTCTTCTTCTTCTTCTTCTTCTTCTTATTATTATTATTATTATTATTATTATTATTATTATTATTATTACTCTAATTATTATATTTAATATTATTATTATTATTTGAATTGTTATTATCATTATCATTATTATTATTATTATTTTCATTATTTTTATTATTATCATTATTATTATTATTATTATTATTATTATTATTATTATTAGTATTATTATTATTATTATTATTCTATTATCATTATTACTATCATTGTTATTATTATTATTATTATTATTATTATTATTATTATTATTATTATTTTTATTATTAATATTATTATTTTTTTCTTTCAAACTATTCGCCATTTCCCGCGTTAGCGAGGTAGCGTTAAGAACAGGAAACTGGGCCACTGAGGGAATATCCTCACCTGGCCCCTTCTCTGTTCCTTCTTTTGGAAAATTAAAAAAAAAAAATGAGAGGGGAGGATTTCCAGCCCCTCGCTCCCTCCCCTTTTAGTCGACTTCTACGACACGCAGGGAATACATGGGAAGTATTCTTTCTCGCCTATACCCAGGGATTATCATTATCATTATTGTTATTTTTATTATTATTATTATTATTATTATTATTATTATTATTATTATTATTATTATTATTATTATTATCATTATTATTATTATTATTATTATTATTATTACGATTATTAATAGTATTATTATTATTATTATTATTATTATTATTATTATTATTATTATTATTATTATCATTATTATTATCATTATTATTATTATTATTATCATTAGTAGTAGTAGTAATATTAGTAGTAGTAGTAGTAGTAGTAGTAGTATTAGTAGTTTTATTATTATTGATATTATAATTATTTTTATAATCATTATTATTATTATTATTATTATTATTATTATTATTATTATTATTGTTATTATCTTTATTACTATCATTATTATTATTATGATTTCTATCATTATCTTTATTATTATTAATAATTTTTTAATTTTATTAATATTATTATTATCATTATTATTATTATTATTGTTATTATTATTATTATTATTATTATTATTATTATTATTATTATTATTTTTAATATTATTATTATTATTATTATTATTATCATTATTATTATTATTATTATTATTATTATTATTATTATCATTATTATTATTATCATTATTATTATTATTATTATTATTATTATTACTATTATTATTATTATTATTATTATCAATATTATCATTATTATTATTATTATTATTATTATTATTATTATTATTATTATATTATATTTATTATTATTATTATTATTATTATTATTATTATTATTATTATTATTATTATTATTATTGTTAATATTATTATTATTATCATTATTATTATAATCATCATTATCAATGCTTTAAGATTATTATTTTCATTTCCATTATCATTTTATTATTACTATCATTATCATAATCATCATTATTACATCGTTATTATCATTATTAATATTATTAATATTATTATTATTAATATTATTACTATTATTATTATCATCATTATTATTATCATATTATTAATATCTTTATCATTATCATTATTATTATCATTATCTTTATTGTTTTGATTATCATTATGATCATTAGTATTATTATTATTATTATTATACTATTATTATTATTCTTATTATCATTATTTTCATTATCATTATCATTATTTTTACTATTATTATTAATATCAATATTGCTATAATTATTATTATTATTTTTACTATCATTATTATCATTATTATTATTATTATTATTATTATTATTATTAATATTATTATTATTATTATCATTAATATTATTATTATTATCATTATTACTATTATTATTATTATTATTATTATTATTATTATTATTATTATTATTATTATTATTATTGTTATTATTATTATTACTATTATTATTATAATTTTTATTTTTATTATTATCATTATATCATTATTATTAATATTTTTATCATTCAATTATTATCATTATCATTATTATTATTATTATTATTATTATTATTATTATTAATATTATCATTATTATTATTATTATTTTATTATTATTATTATTATTATTAATATTATTATTATTATTATTATTATCATTATTATTGTTGTTATTATTATTATCATTATTATTATTATCATTGATATTATTATCATCATTATTGTCATCATTATTTTTATTATCATTATCATTATCATCATTATCATTATTACTATATTACTATAATAATTATTATTGTTTTCTTTATTATTGTTTTTATTTTTGTCATTATAATAAAGATAAAAATAATTATCATCATTATTATTATCATTATTATTATTATTATTATTATTATTATCATTATCATTATTATTACTATTATCATTATTATTATTATTATTATTATTATTATTATTATTATTATTATTATTATATTATTATTATTATTATTATTATTATTATTATCATAATTATTATTATCATAATTACTATTACTATCATTACTATTATTATTACTATTATTTTCATTATTATTATTACTATTATTATTATTATTATTATTATTATTATTATTATTATTATTATTATCATTATTTTTATTATTATTATTATTGTTATTATTATTACCTATCATTACTATTATTATTGTTATTATTATATTATTTCTATTATTATTAATATTATTATTATTATCATTATTATTATCATTATTATTATTATTATTATTATTATTATTATTATTATTATTATTATTATCATTATTATTATTATTCTTTTCCTCGTCATTGTTATTATCATCATTATTATAATAATTATTATTATTATTATTGTTATTATTATTATTATTATTATTATTATTATTATTATCATTATTTTTATTATTATTATTATTATTATTATTATTATTATTATTATTATTATTACTATTATCATTATTATTATTATCATTATTATCATTATTATTATTATCATTATCATTATTATTGTTATTATTATTACTATTATCATTATCATTCTTATCATCATTATTGTTACTATTATTACTAAGATTACCATTTTCATTATCATTATCGTTATTATCACTATTATTATCTATATCTTTTTATTTCTATTATATTATTAGTTATTATCATCATTTGTTATCATTATTATCTTTAGCGGTATTGGAGAAAGAATGCTTCTGATGCATTCTTCACGTGTCGTAGAAGGCGACAAAAGGGGACGATTGTCCTTTTATATTAACTTTCTAAAAGTGGAAACAGAAGAAGGAGTCACGCGGGGAGTGCTCATCCTCCTCGAAGGCTCAGATTCGGGTGTCTAAATTTATATGGATCTAACCAAGATGAGGAAAAGGGAAAGAGAGGTAGTATGTTTGAGGGAAGTAACCTGGATGTTTTGGCCCTGAGTAAAACGAAGCTCAAGTGTAAAGAGGAAGAGTGGTTTGGGAATGTCTTGTGAGTAAAGCCCGGGGTTAGTGAAAGGTCAAGAGAAAGGGAAGGAGTAGCACTACTCCTGAGACAGGAGTAGTGGGAGTATGTTATAGAGTGTAAGAAAGTAAGGTCTAGATTGCTATGGGTAAAACTGAAAGTGGATGGAGAGAGACGGGTGATTATTGGTGTGAGAAGAAAGATCGTTAGAGGCAAGTGTTTGGGAGAAGCTGAATGAGTGTGTTAGTAGTTTTGATGCACGAGACCGGTTATAGTGATCGGTGGTTTGAATGCAAAGGTGACTAATGTGTTAGTTTCGGGAATAATTGGTGTACATGGGGTGTTCAGTGTTGTAAATGGAAATGGTGAAGAGCTTGTAGATTTGTGTGCTGAAAAAGGACTGATGATTGTGAATACCCGGTTTAAAAGCATGCATATGCATAAGTATACATATGTAAGCAGGAGAGATGGCCAGAGAGCGTTATTAGATCACGTGTTAATTAATAGATGCATGAAAGAGAGAGACTTGTGTATGTTAAAGTGCGGAGAGGTGCAACTGGAGAGATGTCTGATCATTATCTTGTGTAGGTGAAGGTGATGATTTATAGATGCTTTCAAAGAAGAAAAGAGAATATTTGGGTGAAGAGAGTTATGAGAGTAAGTGAGCTTAGGAAGTACCAGGAGGGACTGAGGACAGAATGTAAAAATTTGAGAACAAAGGATATAAGGTGAGTGGGAGACGAATGGGACATATTTAGGGAGGCTGCGATGGCTTGCGTAAAAGATGCTTGTGGCATGAGAAGCGTCGGAGGTGAGCAGATTAGAAAGTGTAGTGAGTAGTGTGATGAAGAAGTAGGATTACTAGGGAAAGAGAAGAGAGAGGTATTTCGACGATTCTTGCAGGGAAATAATGCAAATGAGTGGGTGATGTATAAAAGAAAGAGGCAGGACGTCATGAGAAGGGTGCAAGTGGTGAAAAAGAGGGCAAATGGGAGTTGGGTGTGAGAGAGTATCATTATATTCTAGGGAGAATAAAAAGATGTTTTGAAAGGAGGTAATTAAAGCGCGTAAGACAAGGGAACAAATAGGAACATCTGTGAACGGGCTATTGGGGAGGTGATAACAAGTAGGGGTGATGTAAGAAGATGGAGTGAGTGTTTTGAAATTTTGTTGAATGTGTTTGGTGACAGAGTGGCAGATATAGGGTGCTTTGGTCGAGGTGGTGTGCAAAGTGATAGGTTAGGGAGAATGATTTGTTAAACAGAGAAGAGGTAGTAAAAGCTTTGCGGAAGATGAAAGCTGGCAAGGCAGCGTGTTTGGGCGGTATTGCATTGGAATTTTTTAAAAAAGGGGCTGGTTGTATTCTTGACGTTTGGTAAGGTTATTTACCGTATGTATGATTCATGGTGAGGTGCGTGAGGACTGGCGAAATGCTTGCATTGTGCTAGT
>NC_092231.1:47106820-47116820 GCF_036320965.1 Panulirus ornatus
AAGTCGGTTGGGGATGAGAGAGCTTGGGAAGTGAGTCAGTTGCTGTTCGCTGATGATACAGCGCTAGTGGCTGATTCATGTGAGAAACTGCAGAAGCTGGTGACTGAGTTTGGTAAAGTGTGTGAAAGATGAAAGTTAAGAGTAAATGTGAATAAGAGCAAGGTTATTAGGTACAGTAGGGTTGAGGGTCAAGTCAATTGGGAGGTGAGTTTGAATGGAGAAAAACTGGAGGAAGTGAAGTGTTTTAGATATCTGGGAGTGGATCTGGCAGCGGATGGAACCATGGAAGCGGAAGTGGATCATAGGGTGGGAGAGGGGGCGGAAATTCTGGGAGCCTTGAAGAATGTGTGGAAGTCGAGAACATTATCTTGGAAAGCAAAAATGGGTATGTGTGAAGGAATAGTGGTTCCAACAATGTTGTATGGTTGCGAGGCGTGGGCTATGGATAGAGTTGTGCGCAGGAGGATGGATGTGCTGGAAATGAGATGTTTGAAGACAATGTGTGGTGTGAGGTGGTTTGATCGAGTAAGTAACGTAAGGGTAAGAGAGATGTGTGGAAATAAAAAGAGCGTGGTTGAGAGAGCAGAAGAGGGTGTTTTGAAATGGTTTGGGCACATGGAGAGAATGAGTGAGGAAAGATTGACCAAGAGGATATATGTGTCGGAGGTGGAGGGAACGAGGAAAAGAGGGAGACCAAATTGGAGGTGGAAAGATGGAGTGAAAAAGATTTTGTGTGATCGGGGCCTGAACATGCAGGAGGGTGAAAGGAGGGCAAGGAATAGAGTGAATTGGAGCGATGTGGTATAACGGTGTTGACGTGCTGTCAGTGAATTGAATCAAGGCATATGAAGCGTCTGGGGTTAACCATGGAAAGGTGGGTAGGTATGTATATTATGATATATAATGATAATAAAAATAATAATAATTAGAATAATAATAATAATGATAATAATAATAATAATAATAATGATAAATATGATAATAATAATAATGATATAATAATAGTAATAATAATAATAATAATAATAATAATAATAATAATAATAATAATAATAATGATAATGATAATAATGATAATAATAATAATGATAATAAGGATAATAATAATAGTAATAATGATTAATAATAATAATAATAATAATAATAATAATAATAATAATAATAATAATAATAATAATAATAATAATAATAATAATGATAATAATAATAATGATGATAATAATAATAATAATAATAATAATAATAATAATAATAATAATGATAATAATAATTATAATAATTTTTTTTTTTTTTTTGCTGTGTCGTTGTCTCCCGCGTTTGCGAGGTAGCGCAAGGAAACAGACGAAAGAAATGGCCCAACCCACCCCCATACACATGTATATACATACGTCCACACACGCAAATATACATACCTACACAGCTTTCCATGGTGTTCCCCAGACGCTTCACATGCCTTGATTCAATCCACTGACAGCACGTCAACCCCGGTATACCACATCGCTCCAATTCACTCTATTCCTTGCCCTCCTTTCACCCTCCTGCATGTTCAGGCCCCGATCACACAAAATCTTTTTCACTCCATCTTTCCACCTCCAATTTGGTCTCCCTCTTCTCCTCGTTCCCTCCACCTCCGACACATATATCCTCTTGGTCAATCTTTCCTCACTCATTCTCTCCATGTGCCCAAACCATTTCAAAACACCCTCTTCTGCTCTCTCAACCACGCTCTTTTTATTTCCACACATCTCTCTTACCCTTACGTTACTTACTCGATCAAACCACCTCACACCACACATTGTCCTCAAACATCTCATTTCCAGCACATCCATCCTCCTGCGCACAACTCTATCCATAGCCCACGCCTCGCAACCATACAACATTGTTGGAACCACTATTCCTTCAAACATACCCATTTTTGCTTTCCGAGATAATGTTCTCGACTTCCACACATTCTTCAAGGCTCCCAGAATTTTCGCCCCCTCCCCCACCCTATGATCCACTTCCGCTTCCATGGTTCCATCCGCTGCCAGATCCACTCCCAGATATCTAAAACACTTCACTTCCTCCAGTTTTTCTCCATTCAAACTCACCTCCCAATTGACTTGACCCTCAACCCTACTGTACCTAATAACCTTGCTCTTATTCACATTTACTCTTAACTTTCTTCTTTCACACACTTTACCAAACTCAGTCACCAGCTTCTGCAGTTTCTCACATGAATCAGCCACCAGCGCTGTATCATCAGCGAACAACAACTGACTCACTTCCCAAGCTCTCTCATCCCCAACAGACTTCATACTTGCCCCTCTTTCCAAAACTCTTGCATTCACCTCCCTAACAACCCCATCCATAAACAAATTAAACAACCATGGAGACATCACACACCCCTGCCGCAAACCTACATTCACTGAGAACCAATCACTTTCCTCTCTTCCTACACGTACACATGCCTTACATCCTCGATAAAAACTTTTCACTGCTTCTAACAACTTTCCTCCCACACCATATATTCTTAATACCTTCCACAGAGCATCTCTATCAACTCTATCATATGCCTTCTCCAGATCCATAAATGCTACATACAAATCCATTTGCTTTTCTAAGTATTTCTCACATACATTCTTCAAAGCAAACACCTGATCCACACATCCTCTACCACTTCTGAAACCACACTGCTCTTCCCCAATCTGATGCTCTGTACATGCCTTCACCCACTCAATCAATACCCTCCCATATAATTTACCAGGAATACTCAACAAACTTATACCTCTGTAATTTGAGCACTCACTCTTATCCCCTTTGCCTTTGTACAATGGCACTATTCACGCATTCCGCCAATCCTCAGGCACCTCACCATGAGTCATACATACATTAAATAACCTTACCAACCAGTCAACAATACAGTCACCCCCTTTTTTAATAAATTCCACTGCAATACCATCCAAACCTGCTGCCTTGCCGGCTTTCATCTTCCGCAAAGCTTTTACTACCTCTTCTCTGTTTACCAAATCATTTTCCCTAACCCTCTCACTTTGCACACCACCTCGACCAAAACACCCTATATCTGCCACTCTATCATCAAACACATTCAACAAACCTTCAAAATACTCACTCCATCTCCTTCTCACATCACCACTACTTGTTATCACCTCCCCATTTGCGCACTTCACTGAAGTTCCCATTTGCTCCCTTGTCGTACGCACTTTATTTACCTCCTTCCAGAACATCTTTTTATTCTCCCTAAAATTTAATGATATTCTCTCACCCCAACTCTCATTTGCCCTTTTTTTCACCTCTTGCACCTTTCTCTTGACCTCCTGTCTCTTTCTTTTTTACGTCTCCTACTCAATTGCATTTTCCCTGCAAAAATCGTCCAAATGCCTCTCTCTTCTCTTTCACTAATACTCTTACTTCTTCATCCCACCACTCACTACCCTTTCTCATCAACCCACCTCCCACTCTTCTCATGCCACAAGCATCTTTTGCGCAATCCATCACTGATTCCCTAAATACATCCCATTCCTCCCCCACTCCCCTTACTTCCATTGTTCTCACCTTTTTCCATTCTGTACTCAGTCTCTCCTGGTACGTCCTCACACAAGTCTCCTTCCCAAGCTCACTTACTCTCACCACCCTCTTCACCCCAACATTCACTCTTCTTTTCTGAAAACCCATACAAATCTTCACCTTAGCCTCCACAAGATAATGATCAGACATCCCTCCAGTTGCACCTCTCAGCACATTAACATCCAAAAGTCTCTCTTTCGCGCGCTTGTCAATTAACACGTAATGCAATAACGCTCTCTGGCCATCTCTCCTACTTACATAAGTATACTTATGTATATCTCGCTTTTTAAACCAGGTATTCCCAATCATCAGGCCTTTTTCAGCACATAAATCTACAAGCTCTTCACCGTTTCCATTTACAACACTGAACACCCCATGTATACCAATTATTCCCTCAACTGCCACATTACTCACCTTTGCATTCAAATCACCCATCACTATAACCCGGTCTCGTGCATCAAAACCACTAACACACTTATTCAGCTGCTCCCAAAACACTTGCCTCTCATGATCTTTCTTCTCATGCCCAGGTGCATATGCACCAATAATCACCCATCTCTCTCCATCAACTTTCAGTTTTACCCAGTTTTTTTTTTCTTTTTTTAGATTTCTAAAAATGGGAAACAGAAGAAGGAGTCACGCGGGGAGTGCTCATCCTCCTCGAAGGCTCAGATTGGGGTGCCTAAATGTGTGTGGATGTAACCAAGATGTGAAAAAAGGAGAGATAGGTAGTATGTTTGAGGAAAGGAACCTGGATGTTTTGGCTCTGAGTGAAACGAAGCTCAAGGGTAAAGGGGAGGAGTGGTTTGGGAATGTCTTGGGAGTAAAGTCAGGGGTTAGTGAGAGGACAAGATCAAGGGAAGGGGTAGCAGTACTCCTGAAACAGGAGTTGTGGGAGTATGTGATAGAATGTAAGAAAGTAGATTTTCGATTAAAATGATAATAATAATAATAATAATAATAATAATAATAATAATAATAATAATAGTAATATTGAAATGGTTTGATCACATGGAGAGAGTGAGTGAGTAAAGATTGACAAAGATGATATATGTGTCATAGGCAGAGGGAACGTGGAGTGGGAGACCAAATTGGAGGTGGAAAAGTTGATTGAAAAAGATTTTGAGGGATAGGGGCCTGAGCACAGAGAAGGGTGAAAGGAGTGGAAGGAATTGAGTGAAGTCGAACGATATGGTATACCGCGGTTGATGTGCTGTCAGTGGATTGAACAAGCGAAAGTGAAGCGTCTGGATTAAACCATGGAAAGTTCTGTGGAGTCTGGATGTGGAATGGGAGCTATGGTTTCGGTGCATTACACATGATAGCTAGAGACATAGTGTGAACTAATGTGGCCTTTGTTGTCTTTTCCTAGGGCTACCTTGCGTGCGCGTGGCTGTGGTGGTGGTGGTGGTGGTAGGGGGTAGGTGGAATGGGGAGGGATGCTGTTTTTCATGTGTGGCGGGGTGGCAACGAGAATGAATGAAGGCAACAAGTATGAATATACATGTGCATATATGTTTATGTCTGTGTATGTATATGTATGAATAGGTAAAGAGAGAAGAGGTAGTGAAAGCTTTGCGGAAGATGAAAGCTGGCAAGGCGGTGGGGTTTGACGGTGGGATTTATCAAAAAAAGGGGTGACTGTTGTTGAGTGGGTGGTGAGGATATTCAATATATGCATAGTTCATGATGAAGTGCCTGAGGATTGGCAGGATGCATGCATAGTGCCATTGTACAAAGGTAAAGGGAATAAGGGTACTCAGAGTGTTTAAATCATAGAGGTATAAGTTTGTTGAGTATTTCTGGGAAATTGTATTAGAGGGTATTGATTGCGAGGGTTGAAGTATGTACAGAGCATCAGATTGGGGAAGAACCTTGTGGTTTCATAAGTGGTAGAGGATGTGGGGATGAGGTGTTTGCTTTAAAGAATGTATATGAGAAATACTCAGAAAAACAGATGGATTTATATGTAGCAGTTATGGATCTGGAAAAGGCATATGATAGAGTTGATAGTAGAGATGATCTACGGAAGGCATTAAGAACATGTGGTGTGGGAGGTAAGTTGTTGGAAGCAGTGAAAAGTAATTATCGAAGACGTAAGGCATGTGTACGAGTAGGAAGAGAGGAACAAGGTTCCTAGTGAATGTCGGTTTGCGGCAGGGGTGTATGATATCTCCATGGCTGTTTGATTTGTTTATGGATGGGATGGTTAGGGAGGTGAATGCTAGAGTTTTGGAGAGAGGGGTAAGTATGCAGTCAGTTGTGGATGAGAGGGCTTGGGAAGTGAATGAGTTGCTGTTCGGTGATGATACAGCGCTGGTGGCTGGTTCGGGTGAGAAACTACAGAAATTTGTGAAAGAAGCTGAGAGTAAATGTGAATAAGAGCAAGACTGATGGGCTCAGTAGGTTTGTATGACAAGTAGACTGGGAGATAAGTCTGAATGGAGAAAAACTGGAGGAAGTCAAGTGTTCTAGATGTATGGCAGCGAATGGAACCATGGAAGCGGAAGTGAGTCACAGGGAGGGAGAAGGGGCGAAGGTTCTGGAGCGTAAAGGAATGGTGGAAGGCGAGAACGCTATCTCTGAGAGGAAAAGGAGTATGTTTAAAGGAATAGTGGTCGCAACAATGTTATATGGCTGCGAGGCATGAGCTATAGATAGGGTTTTGTGGAGGAGGAGTGACGTTTTGAAAATGAGATGTTAGAGGACAATATGTGGTGGGATCTGGTTTGATAGAGTAATGAAAAGGAAAGAGAGATGTGTGGTAATAAAAAGAGCGTGGTTGAGAACGTAGAATAGGGTGTATTGAAATGGTTTCTTCACAAAGAGAGAATGAGTGAGGAAAGATTGCGGAAAGGGATGAAGCCAGCATATATAAATATGTATTCATATACACACACACACATATATATATATATATATATATATATATATATATATATATATATATATATATATATATATATATATATTTATTTATCTGCTTTGTCGCTGTCTCCCGCATTTGCGAGGTAGCGCAAGGAAACAGAAGTAAGAAATGGCACAACCCACCCCCATACACATGTATACACACACACGTCCACACACGCAAACCTACACACCCATACATCTCAATGTACACATATATGTACACACACAGACACATACATATACACCAATGCACACACTTCACACTGCCTGCCTTTATTCATTCCCATCGGAAACTCGCCACACATGGAATACCATCCCCCTCCCCCTCATGTGTGCGAGGTAACGCTAGGAAAATATAACAAAGGCCCCATTCGTTCACACTCAGTCTCTAGCTGTCATGCAATAATGCCCGAAACAACAGCTCCCTTTCCACATCCAGGACCCAAACAACTTTCCATGGTTTACCCCAAACGATTCACATGCCCTGATTCAATCCACTGACAGCACGTCAAACCCGGTATACCACATCGATCCAATTCACTCTATTCCTTGCTCGCCTTTCACCCTCCTGCATGTTCAGGCCCCGATCACTCAAAATCGTTTTCACTCCATCTTTCCACCTCCAATTTGGTCTCCCACTCCTCCTCGTTCCCTCTACCTCCGACACATATATCCTCTTGGTCAATCTTTCCTCATTCATTCTCTCCATGTGTCCAAACCATTTCAAAACACCCTCTTCTGCTCTCTCAACAACGCTCTTTTTATTTCCACACATCTCTCTTACCCTTACATTACTTACTCGATCATACCGCATCACTCCACAAATTGTCCTAAAACATCTCATTTCCGGCACATCCACCCTCCTGCGCACAACTCTATCCATAGCCCACGCCTCGCAACCATACAACATTGTTGGAAACACTATTCCTTCAAACATACACATTTTTGCTTTCCGAGATAATGTTCTCCACTTCCACAAATTCTTCAATACTCTCAGGATTTTCGCCCCCTTCCAAACCCTATGATTCACTTCCGCTTCCATGGTTCAATCCGCTGCCAGATCCACTCCAGATATCTAAAACACTTTAATTCATCCAGTTTCTCTCCATTCAAACTTACCTCCCAATTGACTTGACCCTAAACACTACTGTACCTAATAACCTTGCTCTTATTCACATTTACTCTTAACTTTCTTCTTTCACACACTTTACCAAGCTCAGTCACCAGCTTCTGCAGTTTCTCACATGAATCAGCCACCAGCGCTGTATCATCAGCGAACAACAACTGACTCACTTCCCAAGCTCTCTCATCCAAAACAGACTTCATACTTGCCCCTCTTTCCAAAACTCTTGCATTCACCTCCCTAACAACCCCATCCATAAACAAATTAAACAACCATAGAGACATCATACACCCCTGCCGCAAACCTACATTCACTGAGAACCAATTACTTTCCTCTCTTCCTACACGTATGCATGGCTTACATCCTCGATAAAAACTTTTCATTCCTTCTAACAACTTGCCTCCCACACCATATATTCTTAATACCTTACACAGAGCATCTCTATCAACTCTATCATATGCCTTCTCCAGATCCATAAATGCTACATATAAATCCATTTGCTTTTCTAAGTAATTCTCACATACATTCTTCAAAGCAAACACCTGATCCACACATCCTCTACCACTTCTGAAACCACACTGCTTTTCCACAATCTGATGCTCTGTACATGCATTCACCCTCTCAATCAATACCCTAACATATAATTTACCAGGAATACTCACCAAGCTTATACCTCTGTAATTTGAGCACTCACTCTTATCCCCTTTGCCTTTGTACAATGGCACTATGCACGCATTCCGCCAATCCTCAGGCACCTCACCATGAGTCATACATACATTAAATAACCTATATACAAGTATTTATGTATGTATATATGTATATATATATATATATATATATATATATATATATATATATATATATATATATATATATATATATATATATATATATATATATATATATATATATATAAAGATTTATATATATATATATATATATATATATATATATATATATATATATATATATATATATATATATATATTTATATAGATAGATAGATAGATAGATAGATATCCACATGTTTATGCCTCTATATGTATGTATACGTTGAAATGTATAGGTATGTATATGTGTATGTATGGCCGTTTTTATATAAGCATCTGTACGTGTACATATATAAGCATGTGTATATATGTTTTTATATAAGCATGTATATATATATATATATATATATATATATATATATATATATATATATATATATATATATCTATATATATATATATATATATATATATATATATATATATATATATATATATATCGATATATATATATATATATATATATATATATATATATATATATATATATATATATATATATATATATATATATATATATATATGTATATATGTATATATAAATATATATATATATATATATGGATATATATATATGTATATATATATATATATATATATATATATATATATTTTTTTTTTGCTTTGTCGCTGTCTCCCGTGTTTGCGAAGTAACGCAAAGAAAGAGACGAAAGAAATGGCCCAACCCACCCCCATACACATGTATATACATACGTCCACACACGCAAATATACATACCTACACAGCTTTCCATGGTTTACCCCAGACGCTTCACATGCCTTGATTCAATCCACTGACAGCACGTCAACCCCGGTATACCACATTGCTCCAATTCACTCTATTCCTTGCCCTCCTTTCACCCTCCTGCATGTTCAGGCCCCGATCACACAAAATCTTTTTCACTCCATCTTTCCTCCTCCAATTTGGTCTCCCTCTTCTCCTGGTTCCCTCCACCTCCGACACATATATCCTCTTGGTCAATCTTTCCTCACTCATTCTCTCCATGTGCCCAAATCATTTCAAAACAACCTCTTCTGCTCTCTCAACCACGCTCTTTTTATTTCCACACATCTCTCTTACCCTTACGTTACTTACTCGATCAAACCACCTCACACCACACATTGTCCTCAAACATCTCATTTCTAGCACATCCATCCTCCTGCGCACAACTCTATCCATAGCCCACGCCTCGCAACCATACAACATTGTTGGAACCACTATTCCTTCAAACATACCATCTATAAACAAATTAAACAACCATGGAGACATCACACACCCCTGCCGGAAACCTACATTCCCTGAGAACCAATGACTTTCCTCTCTTCCTACACGTACACATGCCTTACATCCTCGATAAAAACTTTTCACTGCTTGTAGCAACTTGCCACCCACACCATATATTCTTAATACCTTCCACAGAGCATCTCTATCAACTCTATCATATGCCTTCTCCAGATCCATAAATGCTACATACAGATCCATTTGCTTTTCTAAGTATTTCTCACATATATTCTTGAAAGCAAACACCTGATCCACACATTTTCTACCACTTCTGAAACCACACTGCTCT
>NC_092231.1:47126820-47154405 GCF_036320965.1 Panulirus ornatus
ATCAATATTAGAATCAGTTCTAAATTTTTCAGTGAATGCCTGGTATGGGAAACTTATTTGTAAAGATAAAAATAAGTTGGGAAGAATTGTTAAAAAGGCAAGAAAATTAGGTGCGGCGACCACATCACTAGATAAGCTTTATCAGACAGGCGTAATGAAACAAGTAGATAGGATTATGAAAGATGTAACCCATCCGCTATACAATTGTTACACATATTCAAAATCAGGATGGAGGTTAGCTTTGCCCATGCAGCGTACTGATAGATACAAAAAGTCTTTCTTACCTAAAAGCATCCTCCTTTTCAATCATTTGTCATCACAATAGGAAAATAAAATATTAAAGTGTTTCCTTTAATATTTTATTGCTTTATTGATCTTATTATTCTTTTAATGTAGAAACACTAGGGAGCTCTCAAAGCCAAGAAGAATTTCATTTTGTAATATATCTTGTATTACAATTTGACTAATAAAAACTTACTTATATACCCCAGACGCTTCATATGCCCTGGTTCAATCCATTGACAGGACGTTGACCCCGGTATACCACATCGTTTTAATTAACTCTTTTCCTTGCACGCCTTTCACCCCCCTGCATGTTCAGGCCGCGATCACTCAAAATCTTTTTCACTCCATCTTTCCACCTCCAATTTGGTCGCCCACTTCTCTTCGTTCCCTCTACCTTAGACATATATATCCCCTTTGTCAATTTTTCCTCACTCATTCTCCCCATGTGAACAAACCATTTCAAAACACCCACATCTACTCTCTCAGCCACACTCTTTTTATTGCGACACATCTCTCTTACCCTTTCATTACTTACTAGTTCAAACCACCTCACACCACATATTGTCCTCAAACATCTCATTTCCAGCACATCCACCTTCCTCCGCACAACTCGACATATAGCGCATGCCTCGCAGCTATAAAATATCATTGGAACCACTATTCCTTCAAACATACCCATTTTTGCTTTCTGATATAACGTTTTCGACTTCCAAACATTTCTCAACGCTTGCAGAACTTTCGCCCGCTCCCCAACCCTATAATTCGCTTCCGCTTCCATGGTTCCATCCGCTGCCAAATCCACTCCCAGATATTTAAAGCACTTCACTTCCTCCATTTTTTTTTTTATTCAAACTTACCTCCCAATTGACCTGTCCCTCAACCCTACTGTGTCTAGAAACCTTAGCCCTATTCACATTTACTCTCAACTTTCTTCTTTCAAACACTTTACCAAACTCAGTAACCAACTTCTGCAGTTTCTCGCCCGAATCAACCACCAGAGCTGTATCATCAGCGAACAACAACTGATTCACTTCCCCAGCTCTCTCATCCACGACAGACTGCATACTTGCCCCTCTTTCCAAAGCTCTTGAATTCACCTCCATAACATCCCCATCTATAAACAAATTAAACAACCATAGAGACATCACAAACCCCTGCCGCAAACCAACATTCACTGAGAAACAATCACTTTCCTCTCTTCCTACACGTACACATGCCTTACATCCACGATAATAACTTTTGACTGCCTCTACCAACTTGCCTCCCACACCATATATTCTTAATACCTTCCACAGAGCATCTCTATATCATATGCCTTCTCCAGGTCCATAAATGCTACATACAACTCCATTTGCTTTTCTAAGTATTTCTCACATACATACTTCAAAGCAAACACCTGATCCACACATTCTCTACCACTTCTGAAACCACACTGCTCTTACCCAGACTTATGCTCTGTACACGCCTTCACCCTCTCGATCAATACCCTCCCATTTACTTTCACAGGAATACTCAACAAAGTTATACCTTTGCATTTGTACAATGGCACTATGGAAGCATTCCGCCAATCCTCACCCACCTCACCATGAGCCCTACATTAAATAACCTTACCAACCAGTCAACAATACAGTTACCGCCTTTTTTATAAAACATACTGCAATACCATCCAAACCCGCTGCCTTGCCGGCTTTCATCTTCCGCAAAGCTTTTACTACCTCTTCTCTGTTTACCAAATCATTTTCCCTAACCATCTCACTTTGCACACCACCTCGACCAAAACACGCTATATCTGCCACTCTATCATCAAACACATTCAACAAAACTTCAAAGTACTCACTCCATCTCCTTCTCACATCATCAATACTTGTTATCACCTCCCCAATTGCCCCCTTTACTGAAATTCCAATTTGCTCCCTCGTCTTACGCACTCTATTTACCTCCCTCCTAAACATCTTTTTATTCTTCCTAAAAGTTAATGATACTCTCTCTCCCCAACTCTCGTTTTACCTCTTTTTCACCTCCTGCACCTTTCTCTTGACCGGCCTCTTTCTTTTATACATCTCCCACTCATTTGCATTACTTCCCTGCAAAAAACGTCGAAATGCCTCTCTCCTCTCTTTTACTAATAATCTTACTTCTTTATCCCACCACTCACTACCCATTCTAATCTGCTCACCTCCCACGCTTCTCATGCCACAAGCATCTTTTGCGCAAGCCATCACTGATTCCCTAAATACATCCCATTCCTCCCCCACTCCCCTTACCTCCATTGTTCTCACCTTTTTCCATTCTGTACTCAGTCTCTCCTGGTACTTCCTCACACAAATCTCCTTGCCAAGCTCACTTACTCTCACCACTCTTTTCCACCACAACATTCTCTCTTCTTTTCTGAAAACCTCTACAAATCTTCGCCTTCGCCTCCACAAGATAATGATCAGACATCCTTCCAGTTGCACTTCTCAGCACATTAACATCCATAAATCTCTCTTGCGCGCACCTATCAATTAACACGTAATCCAATAACGCTCTCTGGCCATCTCTCCTACTTACATACGTATACTTATGTATATCTCGCTTTTTAAACCAGGTATTCCCAATCACTAGTCATTTTTCAGCACATAAACCTACAAGCTCTTCACCATTTCCATTTACAACACTGAACACCCCATGTACACCAATTATTCCCTCAACCGCCACATTACTCACCTTTGCCTTCAAATCAACCATCACTGTAACCCGGTTTCTTCCATCAAAACTACTAACACACTCACTCAGCTGCTCCCTGGGGATAGGGGAGAAAAAATACTTTCCACGTATTCCCTGAGTGTTGCAGAAAGCGACTATAAGGGGACGGAGCGGGGAACTGGAAATACTGTCCTCTCGTCTTTCATTTTCCGAAAGAAGAAATGGAGGAAAGGGGCAGGTGTGGACATTACTTCTAAGGCTCAGTAATCTGTTCTCGACGGTACCTCGCTATTGCGGGAAATGGCGAATATGTATGAAAGAAATATTTCTTTTTTTTATTATACTTTGTCGCCGTCTCCCGCGTTTGCGAGGTAGCGCAAGGAAACAGACGAAAGAAATGGCCCCCCCCCCCCAATACATATGTATATACATACATCCACACACGCAAATATACATACCTACACAGCTTTCCATGGTTTACCCCAGACGCTTCACATGCCTTGCTTCAATCCACTGACAGCACGTCAACCCCGGTATACCACATCGCTGCAATTCACTCTATTCCTTGCCCTCCTTTCACCCTCCTGCATGTTCAGGCCCCGATCACACAAAATCTTTTTCACTCCATCTTTCCACCTCCAATTTGGTCTCCCTCTTCTCCTTGTTCCCTCCACCTCCGACACATATATCCTCTTGGTCAATCTTTCCTCACTCATCCTCTCCATGTGCCCAAACCACTTCAAAACACCCTCTTCTGCTCTCTCAACCACGCTCTTTTTATTTCCACACATCTCTCTTACCCTTACGTTACTCACTCGATCAAACCACCTCACACCACACATTGTCCTCAAGCATTTCATTTCCAGCACATCCATCCTCCTGCGCACAACTCTATTCATTGTCCACGCCTCGCAACCATACAACATTGTTGGAACCACTATTCCTTCAAACATACCCATTTTTGCTTTCCGAGATAATGTTCTCAACTTCCACACATTCTTCAAGGCACCCAGGATTTTCGCCCCCTCCCCCACCCTATGATCCACTTCCGCTTCCATGGTTCCATCCGCTGCCAGATCCATTCCCAGATATCTAAAACACTTCACTTCCTCCAGTTTTTCTCCATTCAAACTCACCTCCCAATTGACTTGACCCGCAAACCCTACTGTACCTAATAACCTTGCTCTTATTCACATTTACTCTTAACTTTCTTCTTCCACACACTTTTCCAAACTCAGTCACCAGCTTCTGCAGTTTCTCACATGAATCAGCCACCAGCGCTGTATCATCAGCGAACAACAACTGACTCACTTCCCAAGCTCTCTCATCCCCAACAGACTTCATACTTGCTCCTCTTTCCAAAACTCTTGCATTTACCTCCCTAACAACCCCATCCATAAACAAATTAAATAACCATGGAGACATTACACACCCCTGCCGCAAACCTACATTCACTGAGAACCAATCACTTTCCTCTCTTCCTACAGTTACACATGCCTTACATCCTCGATAAAAACTTTTCACTGCTTCTAACAACTTTCCTCCCACACCATATATTCTTAATACCTTCCACAGAGCATCTCTATCAACTCTATCATATGCCTTCTCCAGATCCATAAATGCTACATACAAATCCATTTGCTTTTCTAAGTATTTCTCACATACATTCTTCAAAGCAAACACCTGATCCACACATCCTCTACCACTTCTGAAACCACACTGCTCTTCCCCAATCTGATGCTCTGTACATGCCTTCACCCTCTCAATCAATACCCTCCCATATAATTTACCAGGAATACTCAACAAACTTATACCTCTGTAATTTGAGCACTCACTCTTATCCCCTTTGCCTTTGTACAATGGCACTATGCACGCATTCCGCCAATCCTCAGGCACCTCACCATGAGTCATACATACATTAAATAACCTTACCAACCAGTCAACAATACAGTCACCCCCTTTTTTAATAAATTCCACTGCAATACCATCCAAACCTGCTGCCTTGCCGGCTTTCATCTTCCGCAAAGCTTTTACTACCTCTTCTCTGTTTACCAAATCATTTTCCCTAACCCTCTCACTTTGCACACCACCTCGACCAAAACACCCTATATCTGCCACTCTATCATCAAACACATTCAACAAACCTTCAAAATACTCACTCCATCTCCTTCTCACATCACCACTACTTGTTATCACCTCCCCATTTGCGCCCTTCACTGAAGTTCCCATTTGCTCCCTTGTCTTACGCACTTTATTTACCTCCTTCCAGAACATCTTTTTATTCTCCCTAAAATTTAATGATACTCTCTCACCCCAACTCTCATTTGCCCTTTTTTTCACCTCTTGCACCTTTCTCTTGACCTCCTGTCTCTTTCTTTTATACATCTCCCACTCAATTGCATTTTTTCCCTGCAAAAATCGTCCAAATGCCTCTCTCTTCTCTTTCACTAATACTCTTACTTCTTCATCCCACCACTCACTACCCTTTCTAATCAACCCACCTCCCACTCTTCTCATGCCACAAGCATCTTTTGCGCAATCCATCACTGATTCCCTAAATACATCCCATTCCTCCCCCACTCCCCTTACTTCCATTGTTCTCTTCTTTTTCCATTCTGTACTCAGTCTCTCCTGGTACTTCCTCACACAGGTCTCCTTCTCAAGCTCACTTACTCTCACCACCCTCTTCACCCCAACATTCACTCTTCTTTTCTGAAAACCCATACAAATCTTCACCTTAGCCTCCACAAGATAATGATCAGACATCCCTCAAGTTGCACCTCTCAGCACATTAACATCCAAAAGTCTCTATTTCGCACGCCTGTCAATTAACACGTAATCCAATAACGCTCTCTGGCCATCTCTCCTACTTACATAAATATACTTATGTATATCTCGCTTTTTAAACAAGGTATTCCCAATCATCAGTCCTTTTTCAGCACATAAATCTACAAGCTCTTCACCATTTCCATTTACAACACTGAACACCCCATGTATACCAATTATTCCCTCAACTGCCACATTACTCACCTTTGCATTCAAATCACCCATCACTATGACCCGGTCTCGTGCATCAAAACCACTAACACACTCATTCAGCTGCTCCCAAAACACTTGCCTCTCTTGATCTTTCTTCTCATGCCCAGCTGCATATGCACCAATAATCACCCACCTCTCTCCATCAACTTTCAGTTTTACCCATATTAATCGAGAATTTACTTTCTTACACTCTATCACATACTCCCACAACTCCTGTTTCAGGAGTATTGCTACTCCTTCCCTTGCTCTTGTCCTCTCACTAACCCCTGACTTTACTCCCCAGACATTCCCAAACCACTCTTCCCCTTTACCCTTGAGCTTCGTTTCACTCAGAGCCAAAACATCCAGGTTCCTTTCCTCAAACATACTACCTATCTCTCCTTTTTTCACATCTTGGTTAAATCCACACACATTTAGGCACCCCACTCTGAGCCTTCGAGGAGGATGAGCACTCCCCGCGTGACTCCTTCTTCTGTTTCCCATTTTAGAAAGTTAATACAAGGAGGGGAGGATTTCTGGCCCCCCGCTCCCGTCCCCTCTAGTCGCTCTCTACGACACGCGAGGAATACGTGGGAAGTATTCTTTCACCCCTATCCCCAGGGATAATATACATATACATATACATATACACATACACACACATACACATACATACGCACATATACACACACACACATACATATAAATACATATGAGAAATGTAAGAAACAATTTAGAAAACTGAAACTTCTAGCTTGAAATGAATGAAAAAAAAAAAGAAATGTCACATAATGGTTCAACCTCTGGCTATGGAAAAAAGGAAATGTATAATTTATTTACACAAACGTCAATAGCTGTTCTCATCAATTTAACCACTGTATCAATAAGCTTCAATGTCTAAGCTACATTTATATATAATATATATATATATATATATATATATATATATATATATATATATATATATATATATATATATATATATATATATATATATATATATATATATATATATATATGTGTTTGATGATAGAGTGACAGATATAGGGTGTTTTGGTCGAGGTGGTGTGCAAAGTGAGAGGGTTAGGGAAAATGATTTGGTAAACAGAGAAGAGGTAGTGAAAGCTTTGCGGAAGATGAAAGCCGGCAAGGCAGCAGGTTTGGATGGTATTGCAGTGGAATTTATTAAAAAAGGGGGTGACTGTATTGTTGACTGGTTGGTAAGGTTATTTAATGTATGTATGACTCATGGTGAGGTGCCTGAGGATTGGCGGAATGCGTGCATAGTGCCATTGTACAAAGGCAAAGGAGATAAGAGTGAGTGCTCAAATTACAGAGGTATAAGTTTGTTGAGTATTCCTGGTAAATTATATGGGAGGGTATTGATTGAGAGGGTGAAGGCATGTACAGAGCATCAGATTGGGGAAGAGCAGTGTGGTTTCAGAAGTGGTAGAGGATGTGTGGATCAGGTGTTTGCTTTGAGGAATGTATGTGAGAAATACTTAGAAAAGCAAATGGATTTGTATGTAGCATTTATGGATCTGGAGAAGGCATATGATAGAGTTGATAGAGGTGCTCTGTGGAAGGTATTAGGAATATATGGTGTGGGAGGCAAGTTGTTAGAAGCAGTGAAAAGTTTTTATCGAGGATGTAAGGCATGTGTACGTGTAGGAAGAGAGGAAAGTGATTGGTTCTCAGTGAATGTAGGTTTGCGGCAGGGGTGTGTGATGTCTCCATGGTTGTTTAATTTGTTTATGGATGGGGTTGTTAGGAAGGTAAATGCAAGAGTTTTGGAAAGAGGGGCAAGTATGAAGTCTGTTAGGGATGAGAGAGCTTGGGAAGTGAGTCAGTTGTTGTTCGCTGATGATACAGCGCTGGTGGCTGATTCATGTGAGAAACTGCAGAAGCTGGTGACTGAGTTTGGTAAAGTGTGTGGAAGAAGAAAGTTAAGAGTAAATATGAATAAGAGCAAGGTTATTAGGTACAGTAGGGTTGAGGGTCAAGTCAATTGGGAGGTGAGTTTGATTGGAGAAAAACTGGAGGAAGTGAAGTGTTTTAGATATCTGGGAGTGGATCTGGCAGCAGATGGAACCATGGAAGCGGAAGTGGATCATAGGGTGGGGGAGGGGGCGAAAATTCTGGGGGCCTTGAAGAATGTGTGGAAGTCGAGAACATTATCTCGGAAAGCAAAAATGGGTATGTTTGAAGGAATAATGGTTCCAACAATGTTGTATGGTTGCGAGGCGTGGGCTATGGATAGAGTTGTGCGCAGGAGGATGGATGTGCTGGAAATGAGATGTTTGAGAACAATGTGTGGTGTGAGGTGGTTTGATCGAGTGAGTAACGTAAGGGTAAGAGAGATGTGTGGAAATAAAAAGAGCGTGGTTGAGAGAGCAGAAGAGGGTGTTTTGAAGTGGTTTGGGCACATGGAGAGAATGAGTGAGGAAAGATTGACCAAGAGGATATATGTGTCGGAGGTGAAGGGAACGAGGAGAAGAGGGAGACCAAATTGGAGGTGGAAAGATGGAGTGAAAAAGATTTTGTGTGATCGGGGCCTGAACATGCAGGAAGGTGAAAGGAGGGCAAGGAATAGAGTGAATTGGAGCGATATGGTATACCGGGGTTGACGTGCTGTCAGTGGATTGAATCAAGGCATGTGAAGCGTCTGGGGTAAACCATGGAAAGCTGTGTAGTTATGTATATTTGCGTGTGTGGACGTATGTATATACATGTGTATGGGGGGGGTTGGGCCATTTCTTTCGTCTGTTTCCTTGCGCTACCTCGCAAACGCGGGAGACAGCGACAAAGTATAAAAAAAAAAAATATATATATATATATATATATATTTATATATAATATATATATACATATATATATATATCATAGAACATACAAACCTCCAACAGCCAGGATCGAACCCGGGACCCCTGTGCAAGAGACAGGCATGCTAACCGCTAGGCTATGGGACTGTATAATAGGAAACAACTATTCGAAATACTAAGTGCCCGAATACCCTTAATCTTACAATGGTGAGCAACGGGGTCTATATTGGTTATTTCTGAACAGACGCACATAGCCAGCTGATAGCGTTTTACCGAACCTAACTGTCCAACGCGGAGGTATATGAATACGAATAAAGTGCATATGAACGCGCACCTTCATAGAACATACAAACCTCCAACACCCAGGATCGAACCCGGGACCCATGTGCAAGAGACAGGCATGCTAACCGATAGGCTATGGGACTGTATAATAGGAAACAACTAATCGAAATACAAAGTACCCGAATACCCTTCGTCTCACAATAGTGAGCAACGGGGTCTATATTGGTTATTTCCGAACAGACGCACATAGCCAACTGATAGCGTTTTACCGAACCTAACTGTGAACCATTGTGAACATATATATATATATATATATATATACATATGCCTGGGGAAAGGGGAGAAAGAATACTTCCCACACATTCCTCACGTTTCGTAGAAGGCGACTAAAGGGGACGGGAGCGGGGGACCAGAAACCCTCCCCTCCTTGTATCTCAACTTTCTAAAAGGGGAAACAGAAGAAGGAGTCACGCGAGGAGTGCTCATCCTCCTCGAAGGTTCAGACTGGGGTGTCTAAATGCGTGTGAATGTAACCAAGATGAGAGAAAAGGAGAGATAGGTAGTAGGATTGAGGAAAGGAACCTGGATGTTTTGGCTCTGAGTGAAATGAAGCTCAAGGGTAAAGGGGAAGAGTGGTTTAGGAATGTCTTGGGAGTAAAGTCAGGGGTTAGTGAGAGGACAAGAGCAAGGGAAGGTGTAGCACTACTGAATCAGGAGTTATGGGAGTATGTGATAAAGTGTAAGAAAGTAAATTCTAGATTGATATAGGTAAAACTGAAAGTTGATGGAGAAAGATGGGTGATTATTGGTGCATATGCACCTGGGCATGAGAAGAAAGATCATGAGAGGCAAGTGTTTTGGGAGCAGCTGAATGAGTGTGTTAGTGGTTTTGATGCACAAGACCGGGTTATAGTGATGGGTGATTTGAATGCAAAGGTGAGTAATGTGGCAGTTGATGGAATAATTGGTATACATGGAGTGTTCAGTGTTGTAAATGGAAATGGTGAAGAGCTTGTAGATTTATGTGCTGAAAAAGGACTGGTGATTGGGAATACCTGATTTAAAAAGCGATATATACATAAGTATATATAGTATAGGATGTGTGGATCAGGTGTTTGCTTTGAAGAATATATGTGAGAAATACTTAGAAAAGCAAATGGATTTGTATGTAGCATTTATGGATCTGGAGAAGGCATATGATAGAGTTGATAGAGATGCTCTGTGGAAGGTATTAATAATATATGGTGTGGGAGGCAAGTTGTTAGAAGCAGTGAAAAGTTTTTATCGAGGATGGAAGGCATGTACAGAGCATCAGATTGGGGAAGAGCAGTGTGGTTTCAGAAGTGGTAGAGGATGTGTGGATCAGGTGTTTGCTTTGAAGAATGTATGTGAGAAATACTTAGGAAAGCAATTGGATTTGTATGTGGCATTTATGAATCTGGAGAAGGTATATGATAGAGTTGATAGAGATGCTCTCTGGAAGATATTAAGAATATATGGAATGGGAGGCAAGTTGTTAGAAGCAGTGAAAAGTTTGTATCGAGCATGTATGGCATGTGTACGTGTAGGAAGAGAGGAAAGTGATTGGTTCTCAGTGAATGTAGGTTTGCGGCAGGGGTGTGTGATGTCTCCATGGTTGTTTAATTTGTTTATGGATGGGGTTGTTAGGGAGGTGAATGCAAGAGTTTTGGAAAGAGGGGCAAGTATGAAGTCTGTTGGGGATGAGAGAGCTTGGGAAGTGAGTCAGTTGCTGTTCGCTGATGATACAGCGCTGGTGGCTGATTCATGTGAGAAACTGCAGAAGCTGGTGACTGAGTTTGGTAAAGTGTGTGAAAGAAGAAAGTTAAGAGTAAATGTGAATAAGAGCAAGGTTATTAGGTACAGTAGGGTTGAGGGTCAAGTCAATTGGGAGGTGAGTTTGAATGGAGAAAAACTGGAGGAAGTGAAGTGTTTTAGATATCTGGGAGTGGATCTGGCAGCGGATGGAACCATGGAAGCGGAAGTGGATCATAGGGTGGGGGAGGGGGCGAAAATTCTGGGAGCCTTGAAGAATGTGTGGAAGTCGAGAACATTATCTCGGAAAGCAAAAATGGGTATCTTTGAAGGAATAGTGGTTCCAACAATGTTTTATGGTTGCGAGGCGTGGGCTATGGATAGAGTTGTGCGCAGGAGGATGGATGTGCTGGAAATGAGATGTTTGAGGACAATGTGTGGTGTGAAGTGGTTTGATCGAGTAAGTAACCTAAGGGTAAGAGAGATGTGTGGAAATAAAAAGAGCGAGGTTGAGAGAGCAGAAGAAGGTGTTTTGAAATGGTTTGGGCTCATGGAGAGAATGAGTGAGGAAAGATTGACCAAGAGGATATATGTATCGGAGGTGGAGGGAACGAGGAGAAGAGGGAGACCAAATTGGAGGTGGAAAGATGGAGTGAAAAATATTTTGTGTGATCGGGGCCTGAACATGCAGGAGGGTGAAAGGAGGGCAAGGAATAGAGTGAATTGGAGCGATATGGTATACCGGGGTTGACGTGCTGTCAGTGGATTGAATCAAGGCATGTGAAGCGTCTGGAGTAAACCATGGAAAGCTGTGTAGGTATGTATATTTGCGTGTGTGGACGTATGTATATACATGTGTATGGGGGTAGGTTGGGCCATTTCTTTCGTCTGTTTCCTTGCGCTACCTCGCAAACGCGGGAGACAGCGACAAAGCAAAAAAAAAAAAAAAACGTATGTAAGTGGGAGAGATGGCCAGTGAGCGTTATTGGATTACGTGTTAATTGATAGGCGCACGATAGAGAGAATTTTGGATGTTAATGTGCTAAGAGGTGCAACTGGAGGTATTTCTTATCATTATATTGTGGAGGCGAAGGTGAAGATTTGTGGGGGTTTTCAGAAAAGAAGAGAGAATGTTGGGGTGAAGAGAGTGGTGAGAGTAAGTGAGCTTGGGAAGGAGACTTATGTGAGGAAGTACCAGGAGAGACTGAGTAAAGAATGGAAAAAGGTGATAACAAAGGAGGCAAGGGGAGTGGGGGAGGAATGGGATGTATTTAGGGAAGCAGTGATGGTTTGCGCAAAAGATGCTTGTGGCATGAGAAGCGTAGGAGGTGGGTTAATTAGAAAAGGTAGTGAGTTATGGGATGAGGAAGTACGATTATTAGTGGAAGAGAAGAGAGAGGCATTTGGACGATTTTTGCAGGGAAAAAATGGAAATGAGTGGGAGAGGTATAAAAAAAAGAGGCAGGAGGTCAAGAGAAAGGTGCAAGAGGTGAAAAAGAGGGCAAATGAGAGTTGGGGTGAGAGAGTATCATTAAATTTCATTGAGAATAAAAAGATGTTTTGGAAGGAGATAAATTAAGTGCGTAAGACAAGGAAGCAAATGGGAACTTCAGCAAAGGGGGCTAATGGGGAAGTGATAACAAGTATTGGTGATGTGAGAAGGAGATGTAGTGAGTATTTTGAATTTTTATTGAATATGTTTGATAATAGAGTGGCAGATATAGGGTGTTTTGGTCGAGGCGGTGTGCAAAGTGAGAGGGTTAGGGAAAATGATTTGGGAAATAGAGAAGAGGTTGTAAAAGCTTTACGGAAGATGAAAGCCGGCAAAGCAGCAGATTTGGATGGTATTTCAGTGGAATTTATTAAAAAGTGGGTGACTGTATTGTTGACTGGTTGGTAAGGTTATTTAATGTATGTATGATTCATGGTGAGGTGCCTGGGGATTGGCGGAATGCTTGCATAGTGCCATTGTAAAAATGCAAAGGGGATAAGAGTAAGTGCTCAAATTAAAGAAGTATAAGTTTGTTGAGTATTCCTGGTAAATTATATGGGAGGGTGTTGATTTAGAGGGTGAAGGCATGTATAGAGCATGAGATTGGGGAAGAGCAGTGTGTTTTCAGAAGTGGTAGAGGATGTGCGGATCAGGTGTTTGCTTTGAAGAATATATGTGAGAAATACAAACGCGGGAGACAGCGACAAAGTATAATAAAAAATAATAACTTAGAAAAACAAATGGATTTGTATGTATAATTTATGGATCTGGAGAAGGCATATGATAGAGTTGATAGAGATGCCCTGTGGAAGGTTTTAAGAATATATGGTGTTGGGGGCAAGTTGTTAGAAGAAGTGAAAAGTTTTATCGAGGATGTAAGGCATGTGTACGTGTAGGAAGAGAGGAAAGTGATTGGTTCTCAGTGAATGTAGGTTTGCGGCAGCGATGTGTGATGTCTCCATGGTTGTTTAATTTGTTTATGGATGGGGTTGTTAGGGAGGTGAATGCAAGAGTTTTGTAAAGAGGGGCAAGTATGCAGTCCGTTGTGAATGAGAGAGCTTGGGAAGTGAGTCAGTTGTTGTTCGCTGATGAGACAGCGCTGGTGGCTGATTCATGTAAGAAACTGCAGAAGCTGGTGATTGAGTTTGGTAAAGTGTGTGAAAGAAGAAAGTTAAGAGTAAATGTAAATAAGAGCAAGGTTATTAGGTACAGTTGGGTTGAGGGTCAAGTCAATTGGAAGTTATGTTTGAATGGAGGAAAACTGGAGGAAGTAAAGTGTTTTAGATATCTGGGAGTGGATCTGGCAGCGGATGGAAACATGGAAGCGGAAGTGAATCATAAGGTGGGGGAGGGGGCGAAATTTCTGGGAGCCTTGAAGAATGTGTGGAAGTCGAGAACATTATCCCGGAAACCAAAAATGTATATGTTTGAAGGAATAGTGGTTCCAACAATGTTGTATGGTTGCGAGGCATGGGATATGGATAGAGTTGTGCCCAGGAGGGTGGATGTCCTAGAAATGAGATGTTTCAGGACAATATGTGGTGTGAGGTGATTTGATCGAGTAAGTAATGTAAATGTAAGAGAGATGTGTGGAAATAACAAGAGTGTAGTTGAGAGAGTAGAAGAGGGTGTTTTCAAATGATTTGGTCACATGGAGAGAATGAGTGAGGAAAGATTGACCAAGAGGATATATGTGTCAGAGGTGTAGGGAACGACAAGTGGGAGACCAAATTTTAGATGGAAAGATGGAGTGAAAAAGATTTTGAGTGATCGGGGCCTGAACATGCACAAGGGTGAAAGGCGTGCAAGGAATAGAGTGAATTGGAATTATATAGTATACCGGGGTCGATATGCTGTCAAAGGATTGAACCATGGCATCTGAAGCGTCTGGGCTAAACCATGGAAAGTTGTGTGGGGCCTGGATGTGGAAAGGGAGCTGTGGTTTTGGTGCATTATTACATGACAGCGAGAGACTGAGTGTGAACGAATGGGGCCTTTGGTGTCTTTTCCTAGCGCTACCTCGCACATATGAGAGGGGAGGGGGTTGTTATTCCGTGTGTGGCGAGGTGGCGATGAGAACAAATAAAGGCAGACAGTATGAATTATGTACATGTGTATATATGTATATGTCTGTGTTTGTATATATATGTGTACATTGAGATGAATAGGTATGTATATTTGCGTGTGTGGACATGTATGTATATACAAGTGTATGTGGGCGGGTAAGGCCATTCTTTCGTCTGTTTCCTTGCGCTAACTCGCTAACGCGGGAGACAGCGACAACGCAAAATAGATAAGATAAATAAATAAATAAATATATATATATATATATATATATATATATATATATATATATATATATATATATATATATATATATATATATATATATATGTGTACATTGAGATGAATAGGTATGTATATTTGCGTGTGTGGACATGTATGTATATACAAGTGTATGTGGGCGGGTAAGGCCATTCTTTCGTCTGTTTCCTTGCGCTAACTCGCTAACGCGGGAGACAGCGACAACGCAAAATAGATAAGATAAATGAATAAATAAATATATATATATATATATATATATATATATATATATATATATATATATATTTTTTTTTTTCTTCTTTTCTTCAAACTATTCGCCATTTCCCGCATTAGCGAGGTAGCGTTAAGAACAGAGGACTGGGCCTTTGAGGGAATACCCTCACCTGGCCCAATTCTCTGTTCCTTCTTTTGGAAAATTGAAAAAAAAAAAAACCGAGAGGGGAGGATTTCCAGCCCCCCGCTCCCTCCCCTTTTAGTCGCCTTCTACGACACGCAGGGAATACGTGGGAAGTATTCTTCATCCCCTATCCCCAGGGATAATATATATATATATATATATATATATATATATATATATATATATATATATATATATATATGTATATATATATATATATATATATATATATATATATATATATATATATATATGTATATATATATATATATATATATATATATATATATATATATATATATATATATATATATATATATATACATATATATATATATATATATATATATATATATATACATATATATATATATATATACATATATATATATATATATATATATATATATATATATATATATATATATATATATATATGTATATATATACATATATATATATGTATATATATATATATATATATATATATATATATATATATATATATATATATATATATATATATATATATATATATATATATATATATATATATATATATATATATATATATATATATATATATATATATATATATATATATATATATATATATATATATATATATATCCACACATCCTCTACCACTTCTGAAACCACACTGCTCTTCCCCAATCTGATGCTCTGTACATGCCTTCACCCTCTCAATCAATACCCTCCCATATAATTTATCAGGAATACTCAACAAACTTTTACCTCTGTAATTTGAGCACTCACTCTTATCCCCTTTGCCTTTGTACAATGGCACTATGCACGCATTCCGCCAATCCTCAGGCACCTCACCATGAGTCATACATACATTAAATAACCTTACCAACCAGTCAACAATACAGTCACCCCCTTTTTTAATAAATTCCACTGCAATACCATCCAAACCTGCTGCCTTGCCGGCTTTCATCTTCCGCAAAGCTTTTACTACCTCTTCTCTGTTTACCAAATCATTTTCCCTAACCCTCTCACTTTGCTAACTAACCTAACCTAACCTCGACCAAAACACCCTATATCTGCCACTCTATCATCAGACACATTCAACAAACCTTCAAAAATACTCACTCCATCTCCTTCTCACATCACCACTACTTGTTATCACCTCCCCATTTCCGCCCTTCACTGAAGTTCCCATTTGCTCCCTTGTCTTACGCACTTTATTTACCTCCTTCCAGAACATCTTTTTATTCTCCCTAAAATTCAATGATACTCTCTCACCCCAACTCTCATTTGCCCTTTTTTTCACCTCTTGCACCTTTCTCTTGACCTCCTGTCTCATTCTTTTATACATCTCCCACTCAATTTCATTTTTTCCCTGCAAAAATCGTCCAAATGCCTCTCTCTTCTGTTTCACTAATAATCCTACTTCTTCATCCCACCACTCACTACCCTTTCTAATCAACCCACCTCCCACTCTTCTCATGCCACAAGCATCTTTTGCCCAATCCATCACTGATTCCTTAAATACATCCCATTCCTCCCCCACTCCCCTTACTTCCATTGTTCTCACCTTTTTCCATTCTGTACACAGTCTCTCCTGGTACTTCCTCACACAGGTCTCCTTCCCAAGCTCACCCACTCTCACCACCCTCTTCACCCCAACATTCACTCTTCTTTTCTGAAAACCCATACAAATCTTCACCTTAGCCTCCACAAGATAATGATCAGACATCCCTCCAGTTGCACCTCTCAGCACATTAACATCCAAAAGTCTCTCTTTCGCACGCCTGTCAATTAACACGTAATCCAATAACGCTCTCTGGCCATCTCTCCTACTTACATAAGTATACTTATGTATATCTCGCTTTTTAAACCAGGTATTCCCAATCCTCAGTCCTTTTTCAGCACATAAATCTACAAGCTCTTCACCATTTCCATTTACAACACTGAACACCCCATGTATACCAATTATTCCCTCAACTGCCACATTACTCACCTTTGCATTCAAATCACGCATCACTATAACCCGGTCTCGTGCATCAAAACCACTAACACACTCATTCAGCTGCTTCCAAAACACTTGCCTCTCATGATCTTTCTTCTCATGCCCAGGTGCATATGCACCAATAATCACCCACCTCTCTCCATCAACTTTCAGTTTTACCCATATTAATCGAGAATTTACTTTCTTACATTCTATCACATACTCCCACAACTCCTGTTTCAGGAGTATTGCTACTCCTTCCCTTGCTCTTGTCCTCTCACTAACCCCTGACTTTACTCCCCAGACATTCCCAAACCACTCTTCCCCTTTACCCTTGAGCTTCGTTTCACTCAGAGCCAAAACATCCAGGTTCCTTTCCTCAAACATACTACCTATCTCTCCTTTTTTCACATCTTGGTTACATCCACACACATCTAGGCACCCCACTCTTAGCCTTCGAGGAGGATGAGCACTCCCCGCGTGACTCCTTTTTCTGTTTCCCATTTTAGAAAGTTAATACAAGGAGGGGATGATTTCTGGCCCCCCGCTCCCGTCCCCTCTAGTCGCTTTCTACGACACGCGAGGAATACGTGGGAAGTATTCTTTCACCCCTATCCCCAGGGATAATATACATATATATATACACACATACACATACACACACACACACACACACACACACACGCACACACACACACACACACACACACACACATACACACATATACACATGAAAAATGTAAGAAACAACCCAGAAAACTGAAACTTCCAGCCTGAAACGAATGAAAAAATGAATGTCACACAATGGTTCAACCTCCGGCTATGGAAAAAGGAAATGTATAATTTATTTACACAAACGTCAATAGCAGTTATCATCAATTTAACCACTGTATCAATAAGCTTCAATGTCTAAGCTACATTTTTCTCCAATTTCACTATTTTCTTGTCAAAACACCATGTATGAAAACTATCACTCCAGTAACACAACTATAAACATTTACTTCCCCTTTAAAAAGCTCTGGGGAAGTCTATATATATATATATATATATATATATATATATATATATATATATATATTTTTTTTTTTTTTTTTTTTTTTTTTATACTTTGTCGCTGTCTCCCGCGTTTGCGAGGTAGCGCAAGGAAACAGACGAAAGAAATGGCCCAACCCCCCCCCCATACACATGTACATACACACGTCCACACACGCAAATATACATACCTACACAGCTTTCCATGGTTTACCCCAGACGCTTCACATGCCTTGATTCACTCCACTGACAGCACGTCAACCCCTGTATACCACATCGCTCCAATTCACTCTATTCCTTGCCCTCCTTACACCCTCCTGCATGTTCAGGCCCCGATCACACAAAATCTTTTTCACTCCATCTTTCCACCTCCAATTTGGTCTCCCTCTTCTCCTCGTTCCCTCCACCTCCGACACATATATCCTCTTGGTCAATCTTTCCTCACTCATTCTCTCCATGTGACCAAACCATTTCAAAACACCCTCTTCTGCTCTCTCAACCACGCTCTTTTTATTTCCACACATCTCTCTTACCCTTACGTTACTTACTCGATCAAACCACCTCACACCACACATTGTCCTCAAACATCTCATTTCCAGCACATCCATCCTCCTGCGCACAACTCTATCCATAGCCCACGCCTCGCAACCATACAACATTGTTGGAACCACTATTCCTTCAAACATACCCATTTTTGCTTTCCGAGATACTGTTCTCGACTTCCACACATTTTTCAAGGCTCCCAAAATTTTCGCCCCCTCCCCCACCCTATGATCCACTTCCGCTTCCATGGTTCCATCCGCTGACAGATCCACTCCCAGATATCTAAAACACTTCACTTCCTCCAGTTTTTCTCCATTCAAACTCACCTCCCAATTGACTTGACCCTCAACCCTACTGTACCTAATAACCTTGCTCTTATTCACATTTACTCTTAACTTTCTTCTTCCACACACTTTACCAAACTCAGTCACCAGCTTCTGCAGTTTCTCACATGAATCAGCCACCAGCGCTGTATCATCAGCGAACAACAACTGACTCACTTCCCAAGCTCTCTCATCCCCAACAGACTTCATACTTGCCCCTCTTTCCAGGACTCTTGCATTTACCTCCCTAACAACCCCATCCATAAACAAATTAAACAACCATGGAGACATCACACACCCCTGCCGCAAACCTACATTCACTGAGAACCAATCACTTTCCTCTCTTCCTACACGTACACATGCCTTACATCCTCGATAAAAACTTTTCACTGCTTCTAACAACTTGCCTCCCACACCATATATTCTTAATACCTTCCACAGAGCATCTCTATCAACTCTATCATATGCCTTCTCCAGATCCATAAATGCTACATACAAATCCATTTGCTTTTCTAAGTATTTCTCACATACATTCTTCAAAGCAAACACCTGATCCACACATCCTCTACCACTTCTGAAACCGCACTGCTCTTCCCCAATGTGATGCTCTGTACATGCCTTCACCCTCTCAATCAATACCCTCCCATATAATTTACCAGGAATACTCAACAAACTTATACCTCTGTAATTTGAGCACTCACTCTTATCCCCTTTGCCTTTGTACAATGGCACTATGCACGCATTCCGCCAATCCTCAGGCACCTCACCATGAGTCATACATACATTAAATAACCTTACCAACCAGTCAACAATACAGTCACCCCCTTTTTTAATAAATTCCACTGCAATACCATCCAAACCTGCTGCCTTGCCGGCTTTCATCTTCCGCAAAGCTTTTACTACCTCTTCCTATTAGTCCACGGGGAAAATGAAACACGAAAAGTTCCCGAGAGCACTTTCGTGTAATAATCACCTCATCAGGGGAGACACAAGAGAGAAATATAATGGTCAGTTGATATACATCGAAGAGACGAAGCTAGGACGCCATTTGGTAAACATGTGATTGTCCAAAACATACAACGAGCGTTCATAAACTTATCATTTTACAAATCTTACGAACAATAACGTTATCTATTTAGTATAGACCATCACTAATAATAGGAATATAATTCTTAGTGTATTTAATAATAGAAGACTCAATGATATTTCTCTTGGTAATATAGTTAGAATTAATAATTGAGATGGCGTTACTCATCAATGCAATGATCATAGTTTTTAACATGATTAAACAAGGCAATCTATTCTCGTCCCGTTCTCATACTATATTTATGCTGCTTAAGTCTAACAGAAAGATCCTTCTCAGTCTGACCAACATAAAATTTATCACAGTTTCCACAAGGCACTTTATATATGCAACCAAGAGAATTTTCTGGTGAATTCCTGATTAAGATATTCTTTATAGTATTATATTTGTTAAATGCAACATTTACATTAAAGGATTTAAGCAGCATCAGAAGCAAAGCTGAAATTATCATTAAGAGGGAGAACTAAAAGATTCTTGGTGTCAATGGGAAGTTTTGGCTCAACGTAATTTCCTAAGGAACATAGATTGAAATGATGACAATTTAACTCTGTCATGTTGAGATGAGTAATAATGGATATATGAGCATACATTGGTGGGTTTTCTTTATATGTTAGATTTATTCTTGCTTCCTTGTCTATGTATCATGCAATCTAGAAATGGTAACTTACCATTATTTTCATTTTCTACAGTAAATTTGATGGAAGGTACTAAATTGTTAAGGAAGGGAGAAACATTTGTAAATTTTCATTTGCTGGCTAAACACAAAGAATATCACCTACATACCTAAACCAAATTGCATTAGAAGGTAAGATATCCTTTAATAATTTTGTTTCAAAAAATTCAATATAAAGACTACTCAGTACAGATGAAAGACGGTTACCCATTGCCATACCAAATTTTTGAGCATAATAATCTCCATTAAATTGAAATACACAGTCTTTTATACACATTTTTATAAGTTCAATGATATTAGACTTTGAAACAGGTAAATGAATATCATCCAACACATCAAATAGATATTCTAAAAGGTCATCAACTGGAACTTTAGTGAAAAGTGAGGAAACATCAAACCTAACTAGTTTGAAACCAAAATTAACATTGATGTTGTTTAGCTGGTTGACTAAATCTACATTGTTCATGATATTAGAATTTGATACCTTACCCACTAAAGGGCTTAATAAAGAAACTAACCATTTTGACAATTCATATGTGATTGAGCCTACTGAACTCACTATAGGTCTTGCTGGAAAATTCTGTTTATGTGATTTGATAAATCAATACATATATGGCAATGAAGGGGACAAATATGACAAACTTTTGATAAGAAAAATGTTACCTTTCACCAACAACTTCATTTCTTTATTGAAGTGAGAATTAACTGCTTCTAAGGGATTTTTACTAAGTTTAGAATATGGTGTGTTATCATTTAGAAGATCATTCATTTTAGATAAATAGTTACTTTTGTCTAAAATCACAACAGTGTTAGCCTTATCTGCTTTAGGAATATGTGTATCCTTGTCTTTTTTTAAGGTATTAATAGCTCTTATGAATCTTTTAGCGCAATTAGCTTCCACTGGTTTTGACAAACTGGCATACACTAAATCCTTACAGATTTTGATATCATCATAACTTAAATTACTGTATTTTTCTAAATTACAAAAAGACTTTGTGACATCAACACAGCTGGCTTCTCTGTTAGAGCACACAAAACTTAAACCATAGCCTAATGCACACAAGGAATCTTTATCTAGTTGTTTATTAGACAGGTTTACCACAAATGGGTTTGTGTTTTTGGTCCAGTCGCTGTTTTCAATAAAATGGTCCAACTTACGCGTTAGTGACACATGTAGCCTATTGCGTTCTTTCCTTAATTCATCATAGCAATAGTCAAACATCCGGTTCTTCCAGTGTGTTGGTATTGCCATTTGAAAGGCACGTTTCTTCTCTCTTGAAATTCGAAAAGCCTCCTCCATTTCAAGTTTTTTTTTAATTCAATGTTTTTCTTTAATATAATATTGTGAAATTGGTCAAATGGTCAACCAGACAGCTGCAACAAACGTTGAAGTAGGACAGATCTTGGCATCACTTGTTCATCTAAGCATTTCCTAAGGAATTCAAATCGTAACTTTAAATGGTGAGCTTTGATTAGCGATTTGGAGAAAGCAGTAACGAAAGGAGAAAGTCCAGGACAACTTGTAGAGAAGTAATAAAAGAGCCGTGTGGAATCCATGTTGGAAAGGATTAAAATTTTGCGCGTGATCAAGTTATTAATATGAGTCCACGGGGAAAATGAAACACGAAAAGTTCCCAAGCGAACTTTCGTGTAATAATCACATCATCAGGGGACACACAAGAGAGAAATATAACAGTCAGTTGATATACATCTCAGTTATTAACTCTAACTCTATTACCAAGAGAAATATCATTGAGTCTTCTATTATTAAATACACAAAGAATTATAATCTTAATATTAGTGATGGTCTATACAAATTAGATGAATTTATTGTTGATAAGATTTGTAAAATGATAAGTTTATGAACGCTCGTCGTATGTTTTGGACAATCATATGTTTACCAAATGGCGTCCTAGCTTCGTCTCTTCGATGTATATCAACTGACTCTTATATTTCTCTCTTGTGTCTCCCCTGATGATGTGATTATTACAAGAAAGTGCACTCGGGAACTTTTCGTGTTTTATTTTCCACGTGGACTCATAGGAATATCTTGATCACGCGCAAAATTGTTATCCTTTCCAACATCGATTCCACACTGCTCTTTTATTACTTCTCTACAAGTTGTCCTGGACTTTTTCCTTTCGTTACTGCTTTCTCCAAATCGCTAATCAAGGCTCATCAACTGAAGTTACTATTTGAATTCCTAAGGAAATGCCTTGATGAACAAGTGATGCCAAGATCTGTCCTACCTCAACGTTTGTTGCAGCTGTCTGGTTGACCATTTGACCAATTTCAAAATATTATATTAAAGAAAAACACTGAATTAAAAGAAACTTGAAATGGAGGAGGCTTTTCGAATTTCAAGAGAGAAGAAACGTGCCTTTCAAATGGCAATACCGACACACTGGAAGAACCGGATGTTTGACTATTGCTATGATGAATTAAGGAAAGAACGCAATAGGCTACATGTGTCACTAAATCGTAAGTTGGACCATCTTATTGAAAACAGCGACTGGACCAAAAACACAAACCCATCTTTTGTGGTAAACCTGTCTAATAAACAACTAGATAAAGATTCCTTGTGTGCATTAGGCTATGTTTTAAGTTTTGTGTGCTCTAACAGAGAAGCCAGCTGTGTTGATGTCTTTTTGTAATTTAGAAAAATACAGTAATTTAAGTTATGATGATACTAATATCTGTAAGGGTTTAGTGTATGCCTGTTTGTCAAAACCAGTGGAAGCTAATTGCGCTAAAAGATTCATAAGAGCTATTAATACCTTAAAAAAAGACAAGGATATACATATTCCTAAAGCAGATAAGGCTAACACTGTTGTGATTTTAGACAAAAGTAACTATTTACCTAAAATGGATGATCTTCTAAATGATAACACAACATATTCTAAACTTAGTAAAAATCCCTTAGAAGCAGTTAATTCTCACTTCAATAAGAAATGAAGTTGTTGTCGAAAGGTAACATTTATCAAAAGTTTGTCATCTTTGTTCCCTTCATTGCCATATATGTATGGACTTATCAAAACACACTAACAGAAATTTCCAGCAAGACCTATAGTGAGTTCAGAAGGCTCCATCACATATGAATTGTCAAAATGGTTAGTTTCTTTATTAAGCCCTTTAGTGGGTAAGTTATCAAATTCTAAAATCATGAACAATGTAGATTTAGTGTACATGCTAAACAATATCAATGTTAGTTATGATTTCAAACTAGTTAGCTTTGATGTTTCCTCACTTATCACTAAAGTTCCAATTGATGACCCTTTAGAATATCTATTAGATGTGTTGGATGATATTCATTTACCTGTTTCAAAATCTAATTTCATTGAACTGATAAAACTGTGCATAAAAGACTGTGTATTTCAGTTTAATGGAGATTATTATGCTGAAAAATTTGGTATGGCAATGGGTAACCCTCTTTCACTTGTACTAAGTAATCTTTATATGGAATTTTTTGAAACAAAATTATTAAAGGATATCTTACCTTCTAATGCAATTTGGTTTAGGTATGTAGATGTTCTTTGTGTTCGGCCAACAAATGAAAGTTTACAAATATTTCTCCCCTTACCTAACAATTTAGTACCTTCCATCAAATTTAGTGTAGAAGATGAAAATAATGGTGTGTTACCATTTTTAGATTGCATGATCCATAGACAATGAAACAAGTTTAAGTTTAGCATATACAAAAATCCCACTGATGTATGCTCATATATCCGTTATTGCTAGTCTCAACATGACAGAGTTAAATTATCATCATTTCAATCTATGTTCCTCAGGGCATTACGTATTTGCAGTCCAGGGTTTATTGATGATGAGTTTAAGAAGATATATTCTATTGGATCTAAGTTAAAGTACCTCTTGTCTTTCATTGATATATCCCTTAATTAGCAAAGAAATCATTTTATAGAGTTGAGCCCAAACCTCCCATTGACACCAAGAATCTTTTAGTTCTCGTTTTTGATAATAATTTCACTTTCCTTCCCATGCTGCTTAAATCCTTTAATGTAAATGTTGCCTTTAGCAACAATAATACTATAAAGAATATCTTAATCAGGAATTCACCAGAAAATTCTCTTGGTTGCATCTATAAAGTCCCTTTTGGAAACTGTGATAAATTTTATGTTGGTCAGACTGAGAAGGATCTTTCTGTTAGACTTAATCAATATAAATATAGTATAAGAACGGGACAAGAATCAAATACCTTGTTTAATCATGTTAAAAACTATGATCATTGTATTGACTGGAGTAACGCCATCTCAGTTGTTAACTCTAACTCTATTACCAAGAGAATTATCATTGAGTCTTCTATCATTAAATACACAAAGAATTATAATCTTAATGTAAGTGATGGTATATACAAATAAGATAATTTTATTGTTGATAAGATTTGTAAAATGATAAGTTTATGAACGCTCGTTGTATGTTTTGGACAATCACATGTTTACCAAATGGCGTCCTAGCTTCGTCTGTTCGATGTATATCAACTGACGGTTATATTTCTCTCTTGTGTCTCCCCTGATGATGTGATTATTACACGAAAGTGCACTTGGGAACTTTTCGTGTTTCATTTTTCCCGTGGACTCATTGGAATATCTTGATCACACGCAGAATTGTGATTCTTTCCAATATATATATATATATATATATATATATATATACGAATAAAGTGCATATGAACGCGCACCTTCATAGAACATACAAACCTCCAACAGCCAGGATCGAACCCGGGACCCCTGTGCAAGAGGCAGGCATGCTAACCGCTAGGCTATGGGACTGTGTAATAGGAAACAACTATTCGAAATACTAAGTACTCGAATACCCTTCTTCTCACAATGGTGAGCAACGGGGTCTATACCGGTTATTTCCGAACAGACGCACATAGCCAGCTGATAGCGTTTTACCGAACCTAACTGTACAACGCGGAGGTATATGAATACGAATAAAGTGCATATGAACGCGCACCTTCATAGAACGTACAAACCTCCAACAGCCAGGATCGAATCCGGGACCCCTATGCAAGAGGCAGGCATGCTAACCGCTAGGCTATGGGACTGTATAATAGGAAACAACTATTCGAAATACTAAGTACTCGAGCTCCCTTCGTCTCACAATGGTGAGCAACGGGGCCTATACCGGTTATTACCGAACAGACGCACATAGCCAGCTGATAGCGTTTTACCGAACCTAACTGTACAACACGGAGGTATATGAATAAGAATAAAGTGCATATGAACGAGCACCTTCATAGAACATACAAACCTCCAACAGCCAGGATCAAACCCGGGACCCCTGTGCAAGAGGCAGGCATGCTAACCGCTAGGCTATAGGACTGTATAATAGGAAACAACTATTCGAAATACTAAATACTCGAATACCGTTCGTCTCACAAGGGTTCCCGGGTTCGATCCTGGCTGTAGGAGGTTTCTATGTTCTATGAAGGTGAGAGAGTATCATTAAATTTTAGGGAGAATAAAAAGATTTTCTGGAAGGAGGTAAATAAAGTGCGTAAGACAAGGGAGCAAATGGGAACTTCAGTGAAGGGCGCAAATGGGGAGGTGATAACAAGTAGTAGTGATGTGAGAAGGAGATGGAGTGAGTATTTTGAAGGTTTGTAGAATGTGTTTGATGATAGAGTGGCAGATATAGGGTGTTTTGGTCGAGGTGTTGTGCAAAGTGAGAGGGTTAGGGAAATGATTTGGTAAACAGAGAAGAGGTAGTAAAAGCTTTGCGGAAGATGAAAGCCGGCAAGGCAGCAGGTTTGGATGGTATTGCAGTGGAATTTATTAAAAAAGGGGGTGACTGTATTGTTGACTGGTTGGTAAGGTTATTTACTGTATGTATGACTCAGGGTGAGGTGCCTGAGGATTGGCGGAATGCGTGCATAGTGCCATTGTACAAAGGCAAAGGGAATAAGAGTGAGTGCTCAAATTACACAGGTATAAGTTTGTTGAGTATTCCTGGTAAATTATATGGGAGGATATTGATTGAGAGGGTGAAGACATGTACAGAGCATCAGATTGGGGAAGAGCAGTGTGGTTTCAGAAGTGGTATAGGAAGTGTGGAGCAGGTGTTTGCTTTGAAGAATGTATGTGAGAAATACTTAGAAAAGCAAATGGATTTATATGTAGCATTTATGGATCTGGATAAGGCATATGATAGAGTTGATAGAGATGCTCTGTGGAAGGTATTAAGAATATATGGTGTGGGAGGCAAGTTGTTACAACCAGTGAAAAGTTTTTATTGAGTATGTAAGGCATGTGTACGTGTAGGAAGAGAGGAAAGTGATTGGTTCTCAGTGAATGTAGGTTTGCGGCAGGGGTGTGTGATGTCTCCATGGTTGTTTAATTTGTTTATGGATGGGGTTGTTAGGGAGGTGAATACAAGAGTTTTGGAAAGAGGGGCAAGTATGAAGTCTGTTGGGGCTGAGAGAGCTTGGGAAGTGAGTCCGTTGTTGTTCGCTGATGATACAGCGCTAGTGGCTGATTCATGTGAGAAACTGCAGAAGCTGGTGACTGAGTTTGGTAAAGTGTGTGAAAGAAGAAAGTTAAGAGTAAATGTGAATAAGAGCAAGGTTATTAGGCACAGTAGGCTTGAGGGTCAAGTCAATTGGGAGGTGAGTTTGAATGGAGAAAAACTGGAGGAAGTGAAGTGTTTTAGATTTCTGGGAGTGGATCTGGCAGCGGATGGAGCCATGGAAGCGGAAGTGGATCAAAGGGTGGGGAGGTGGCGAAAATTCTGGGAGCCTTGAAGAATGTGTGGAAGTCGAGAACATTATCTCGGAAAGCAAAAATGGGTATGTTTGAAGGAATAGTGGTTCCAACAATGTTGTATGGTTGCGAGGCGTGGGCTATGGGTACAGTTGTGCGC
>NC_092231.1:47154505-47163158 GCF_036320965.1 Panulirus ornatus
CATGGTTGTTTAATTTGTTTATGGATGGGGTTGTTAGGGAGGTAAATGCAAGAGTTTTGGAAAGAGGGGCAAGTATGAAGTCTGTTGGGGATAAGAGAGCTTGGGAAGTGAGTCAGTTGTTGTTCGCTGAACATACAGCGCTGGTGGCTGATTCATGTGAGAAACTGCAGAAGCTGGTGACTGAGTTTGGTAAAGTGTGTAAAAGAAGAAAGTTAAGAGTAAATGTGAATAAGAGCAAGGTAATTAGGTACAATAGGGTTGAGGGTCAAGTCAGTTGAGAGGTAAGTTTGAATGGAGAAAAACTGGAGGAAGTAAAGTGTTTTAGATATCTGGGAGTGGATCTGGCATCGGATGGAACCATGGAAGCGGAAGTGTATCATAAGGTGGGGGAGGGGGCGAAAATCCTGGGAGCCTTGAAGAATGTGTGGAAGTCGAGAAGATTATCTCGGAAAGCAAAAATGGGTATGTTTGAAGGAATAGTGGTTCCAACAATGTTGTATGGTTGCGAGGCGTGGGCTATGGATAGAGTTGTGCGCAGGTGGATGGATGTGCTGGAAGTGAGATGTTTGACGACAAAGTGTGGTGTGAGGTAGTTTGATCGAGTAAGTAACGTAAGGGTAAGAGAGATGTGTGGAAATAAAAAGAGCGTGGTTGAGAGAGCAGAAGAGGGTGTTTTGAAATGTTTTGGGCGCATGGAGAGAATGAGTGACGAAAGATTGACCAAGAGGATATATGTGTCGGAGGTGGAGGGGACGAGGAGAAGTGGGAGACCAAATTGGAGGTGGAAAGATGGAGTGAAAAAGATTTTGTGTAATCGGGGCCTGAACATGCAGGAGGGTGAAATGAGGGCAAGGAATAGAGTGAATTGGATCGATGTGGTATACCGGGGTTGACGTGCTGTCAGTGGATTGAATCAGGGCATGTGAAGCGTCTGGGTAAACCATGGAAAGCTGTGTAGGTATGTATATTTGCGTGTGTGGACGTATGTATATACATGTGTATGGGGGTGGGTTTGGCCATTTCTTTCGTCTGTTTCCTTGCGCCACCTCGCAAACGTGGGAGACAGCGACAAAGCAAGAAAAAAAATATATATATGTATATATCCCTGGGGATAGGGGAGAAAGAATACTTCCCATGCATTCTCACGTGTCGTAGAAGGCGACTAAAGGGGACAGGAGCGAGGGGCCAGGAACCCTTCACTCCTTGTATTTTAACTTTCTAAAAGGGGAAACAGAAGGAGTCACGCGAGGAGTGCTCATCCTCCTCAAAGGCTCAGATTGGGGTGTCTAAATGTGTGTGGATGTAACCAAGATGAGAAAAAAGGAGAGATACGTAGCATGTTTGAGGAAAGGAACCTGCATGTTTTGGGTCCGAGTGAAACGAACTTCAAGGGTAAAGGGGAAGAGTGGTTTGGGAATGTTTCGGGAGTAAAGTCAGGGGTTAGTGAGAGGACAAGAGCAAGGGAAGGATTAGCAGTACTCCTGAAACAGGACTTGTAGGAGTATGTGACAGAGTGTAAGAAAGTAAATTCTAGATTGATATGGGTAAAACTGAAAGTTCATGGAGAGAGATGGGTGATTATTGGTGCATATGCACCTGGGCATGAGAAGAAAGATCATGAGAGGCAAGTGTTTTGGGAGCAGCTGAAGGAGTGTGTTAGTGGTTCTGATGCACTAGACCGGGTTATAGTGATGGGTGATTTAAATGCAAAAGTGAATAATGTGGCAGTTGAGGGAATAATTGGTATACATGGAGTGTTCAGCGTTGTAAATGGAAATGGTGAAGAGCATGTAGATTTATGTGCTGAAAAAGGACTGGTGATTGGGAATACACGTCTAAAAAGCGAGATATACATAAGTATACGTATGTAAGTAGGAGAGATGGCCAGAGAGCGTTATTGGATTACGTGTTAATTGATAGACGTACGAAAGAGAGACTTTTCTGATGTTAACGTGCTGAGAGGTGCAACTGGATGGATATCTGATCATTATCTTGTGGAGGCGAAGGTGAAGATTTGTATGGGTTTTCAGAAAAGAAGAGGGAATGTTGGGGTGAAGAGAGTGATGAGAGTAAGTGAGCTTGGGAAGGAGGCTTGTGTGAAGAGGTTCCAGGAGAGACTGAGTACAGAAGGGAAAAAGGTGAGAACAATGGAGGTAAGGGAAGTGGCGGAGGAATGGGATGTATTTAGGGAAGCAGTAATGGCTTGCGCAAAAGATGCTTGTGGCATGAGAAGAGTGGGAGGTGGGTTGATTAGAAAAGGTAGTGGGTGGTGGGATGAAGAAGTAAGATTATTAGTGAAAGAGAAGAGAGCGGCATTTGGACGATTTTTTCAGGGAAAAAATGCAAATGAGTGGGAGAGGTATAAAAGAAAGAGGCAGGTGGTCAAGAGAAAGGTGCAAGTGGTGAAAAAGAGGGCAAATGAGAGTTGGGTTGAGAGAGTATCATTAAATTTTAGGGAGAATAAAAAGATGTTTTGGAAGGAGGTAAATAAAGTGCGTAAGACAATGGAGCAAATGGGAACTTCAGTGAAGGGCGCAAATGGGGAGGTGATAACAAGTAGTGGTGATGTGAGAAGGCGATGGAGTGAGTATTTTGAAGGTTTGTTGAATGTGTTTCATGATAGAGTGGCAGATATAGGGTGTTTTAGTCGAGGTGGTGTGCAAAGTGCGAGGGTTAGGGAAAATGATTTGGTAAATAGAGAAGAGGTAGTAAAAGCTTTGTGGAAGATGAAAGCCGGCAAGGCAGGAGGTTTGGATGGTATTGCAGTGGAATTTATTAAAAAAGGGGGTGACAGTATTATTGACTGGTTGGTAAGGTTATTTAATATATGTATGATTCATGGTGAGGTGCCTGAGGACTGGCGGAATGCGTGTATAGTGCCATTGTACAAAGGCAAAGGTGATAAGAGTGAGTGATCAAATTACAGAGGTATAAGTTTGTTGAGTATTACTGGTAAATTATATGGGAGGGTATTGATTGAGAGGGTGAAGGCATGTACAGAGCATCAGATTGGGGAAGAGCAGTGTGGTTTCAGAAGTGGTAGAGGATGTGTGGATCAGGTGTTTGCTTTGAAGAATGTATGTGAGAAATACTTAGAAAAACAAATGGATTTGTATGTAGCATTTATGGATCTGGAGAAGGCATATGATAGAGTTGATAGAGATGCTCTGTGGAAGGTATTAAGAATATATGGTGTGGGAGGCAAGTTCTTAGAAGCAGTGAAAAGATTTTATCGAGGATGTAAGGCATGTGTCCGTGTAGGAAGAGAGGAAAGTGATTGGTTCTCAGTGAATGTGGATTTGCGGCAGGGGTGTGTGATGTCTCCATGGTTGTTTGATTTGTTTATGGATGGGGTTGTTAGGGAGGTGAATGCAAGAGTTTTGGAAAGAGGGGCATGTATGCAGTCTGTTGTGGATGAGAGAGATTGGGAAGTGAGTCAGTTGTTGTTCGCTGATGATACAGCGCTGGTGGCTGATTCATGCAAGAAACTGCAGAAACTGGTGACTGAGTTTGGTAAAGTGTGTGAAAGAAGAAAGTTAAGAGTAAATGTGAATAAGAGCAAGGTTATTAGGTACAGAAGGGTTGAGGGTCAAGTCAACTGGGAGTTAAGTTTGAATGGAGAAAAACTGGAGGAAGTAAAGTGTTTTAGATATCTGGGAGTGGATTTAGCAGCGGATGGAACCATGGAAGCGAAAGTGAATCAGAGGGTGTGGGAGGGGCCGAAAATTCTTGGAGCCATGAAGAATGTTTGGAAGTCGAGAAGATTATCTCGGAAAGCAAAAATGGGTATGTTTTTAAGGAATAGTGGTTCCAGCAATGTTGTATGGTTGCGAGGCGTGGGCTATGGATAGAGTTGTGCGCAGGAGGGTGGATGTGCTGGAAATGAGATGTTTGAGGACAATTTGTGGTGTGAGGTGGTTTGATCGAGTAAGTAACGTAAGGGTAAGAGAGATGTGTGGAAATAAAAAGAGCGTGGTTGAGAGAGCAGAAGAGGGTGTTTTGAAATGGTTTGGGCACATGGAGAGAATGAGTGAGGAAAGATTGACCAAGAGGATATATGTGTCGGAGGTGGAGGGAACGAGGAGAAGAGGGAGACCAAATTGGAGGTGGAAAGATGGAGTGAAAAAGATTTTGTGTGATCGGGGCCTGAACATGCAGGAGGGTGAAAGGAGGGCAAGGAATAGAGTGAATTGGATCGATGTGGTATACCGGGGTTGACCTGCTGTCAGTGGATTGAATCAAGGCAAGGGAAGCGTCTGGGGTAAACCATGGAAAGATTTGTAGGTATGCATATTTGCGTGTGTGGACGTATGTATATACATGTGTATGGGGGTGGGTTAGGCCATTTTTTTCGTCTGTTTCCTTGCGCTACCTCGCAAACGCGGGAGACAGCGACAAAACAAAAACAAAAAAAAAAACATATATATATATATATATATATATATATATATATATATATATATATATATATATATATATATATATATATATATTTCTTTATATATATATATATATATATATATATATATATATATATATATATATATATATATATATATATGTGTATATATTTCTTTTTTTTCGTACTATTCGCCATTTCCCGCATTTGTGAGGTAGCGTTAAGAACAGAGGACTGGGCCTTCGAGGGGAATATCCTCACCTAGCCCCCATCTCTTTTCCTTCTATTGGAAAATAAAAAAAAACGAGAAGGGAGTATTTCCAGCCACCCGCTCCCTCCTCTTTTTGTCGCCTTCTACGACAAGCAGGGAATACTTGGGAAGTATTCTTTCTCCCCTATCCCCAGGGATAATTCATATACATATATATATATATATATATATATATATATATATATATATATATATATATATATATATATATATATATATATATATATATATATATATATATTTGTTTATGGATGGGGTTGTTAGGGAGGTAAATGCGAGAGTTTTGGAAAGAGGGGCAAGTATGAAGTCTGTTGGGGATGAGAGAGCTTGGGAAGTGAGTCAGTTGTTGTTCGCTGATGATACAGCGCTGGTGGCTGATTCATGTTAGAAACTGCAGAAGCTGGTGACTGAGTTTGGTAAAGTGTGTGGAAGAAGAAAGTTAAGAGTAAATGTGAATAAGAGCAAGGTTATTAGGTACAGTAGGGTTGAGGGTCAAGTCAATTGGGAGGTGAGTTTGAATGGAGAAAAACTGGAGGAAGTGAAGTGTTTTAGATATCTGGGAGTGGATCTGGCAGCGGATGGAACCATGGAAGCGGAAGTGGATCATAGGGTGGAGGAGGGGGCGAAAATTCTGGGGGCCTTGAAGAATGTGTGGAAGTCGAGAACATTATCTCGGAAAGTAAAAATGGGTATGTTTGAAGGAATAGTGGTTCCAACAATGTTGTATGGTTGGGAGGCGTGGGCTATGGATAGAGTTGTGCGCAGGAGGATGGATGTGCTGGAAATGAGATGTTTGAGGACAATGTGTGGTGTGAGGTGGTTTGATCGAGTGAGTAACGTAAAGGTAAGAGAGATGTGTGGAAATAAAAAGAGCGTGGTTGAGAGAGCAGAAGAGGGTGTTTTGAAGTGATTTGGGCACATGGAGAGGATGAGTGAGGAAAGATTGACCAAGAGGATATATGTGTCGGAGGTGGAGGGAGCAAGGAGAAGAGGGAGACCAAATTGGAGGTGGAAAGATGTAGTGAAAAAGATTTTGTGTGATCGGGGCCTGAACATGCAGTAGGCTGAAAGGAGGGCAAGGAATAGAGTGAATTGGAGCGATGTGGTATACCGGGGTTGACGTGCTGTCAGTGGATTGAATTAAGGCATGTGAAGCGTCTGGGGTAAACCATGGAAAGCTGTGTAGGGATGTATATTTGCGTGTGTGGACGTATGTATATACATGTGTTTGGGGGGGGGGGGGGTTTGGGCCATTTCTTTCGTCTGTTTCCTTGCGCTACCTCGCAAACGCGGGAGACAGCGACAAAGTATAAAATATATATATATATATATATATATATATATATATATATATATATATATATATATATATATATATATATATATATATATATATATATATATATATATATATATATATATATACATATATATATATATATATATATATATATATATATATATATATATATATATATATATATATATATATATATATATATATATATATATATATATATATATATATATATATATATATATATATATATATATATATATATATATATATATACGTGTGTGTGGCCTTTCATCATCTGTTTTATGGGTTTAGGTCGGTAAAGGGCGATGAAGTATAAGAGACATATATATACATACATATATGTTCCTATGAATCCACGTGCAAAATGAAACACGATAATTTCCCAAGGGCACCTCCGTGTAATAATCATATCATCAAGGGCGCTATAAGAGAGAAATAACAGTCGGTTGATATATAACGAAGAGACATAGCTAAGATGATTTTGGTAAACATATGACCGTCCATGACAGACAACAAGAGTATCATAAACTTATTATGAGTACAAGAAGGTGGATTGTTTACAAATCTTATCAACAATAAAGTTATCCAAATTGTATAGACCTTCACTAATATTAAGGTTATAATTCTTTGTATATCTAATAATAGAAGATTCACTGATATATCTCGTGGTACTGGAGTTAGAGTTAATAACTAAGATGTCATTACTCCAGTCAGTAAAATGATTATAGCTTTTACCAGGATTAAACAAGGCATTTGATTCTTGTCCTGTTCTTATACTATGTCTATGTTGCTTAATTCTAACAGTAAGATCCTAACCAGTCTTCCCAATATAAAACTTATTACAATTTCTACATGGCACTTAATAGATGCATCCAGGTAACCTTTCTGGTGAGCTGCTGATTAAGATATTGTTTATAGTATTATTGTTGCTAAAGGTAACTTTTACATTATAGGATTTAAGCAAAATGGGAAGTAAAGTAAAATTATCAAAAGGGAGAACTAAAAGATATATATCTATATTAGAAACATGGATATATAGGAGAGATGGGAGGGAAATAATTCCTTCCAGGTATGTATTTATATATATATATATATATATATATATATACATACATATATATATATATATATATATATATATATATATATATATATATTATATTATATAATATATATATATATATATATATATAAATATATATATATATATATATATATATATATATATATATTATATATATATATATAAAATATATATAATATATATATATATATATATATAATATATATATATATATATATATATATATATATATATTGTCGCTGTCTCCCGCGTTTGCGAGGTAGCGCAGGCAAACAGACGAAAGAAATGGCCCAATCCACCCCCATACACATGTATATACATACGTCCCCACACGCAAATATAAATACCTACACAGCTTTCCATGGTTTAACCCAGACGCTTCACATGCCCTGATTCAATCCACTAACAGCACGTCAACCCCGGTATACCACATCGATCCAATTCACTCGATTCCTTGCCCTCTTTTCACCCTCCTGCACGTTCAGGCCCCGATCAAACAAAATCTTTTTTACTCCATCTTCCACCCCCAATTTGGTCTCCCACTTCTCCTCGTTCCCTCCACCTCCGACACATATATCCTCTTGGCCAATCTTTCCTCACTCATTCTCTGCATGTGCCCAAACCATTTCAAAGCACCCTCTTCTGCTCTCTCAACCAAGCTCTTTTTATTTCAACACATCTCTCTTACCGTTACATTACTTACTCGATCAAACCACCTCACACCACACATTGTCCTCAAACATCTCATTTTCTAGCACATCCATCCTCCTGCGCACAAACTCTATCAATAGCCCACGCCTCGCAACCATACAACATTGTTGGAACCACTATTCCTTCAAACATACCAAATTTTCGCTTTCCGAGATAATGTTCTCGACTTACACACATTCATGGCTCCCAGGATTTTCGCCCCATCCCCAACCTATGATCCACTTCCGCTTCCATGGTTCCATCCACTGCCAGATGCACTCCCAGATATCTAAAACACTTTACTTCCTCCAGTTTTTCTCCATTCAAACTCACCTCCCAATTGACTTCACCCTCAACCCTACTGTACCTAATTACCTTGCTCTTATTCACATTTACTCTTAACTTTCTTCTTCCACACACTTTACCAAACTCAGTCACCAGCTTCTGCAGTTTCCCACATGAATCAGCCACAAACGCTGTATCATCAGCGAACAACAACTGACTCACTTCCCAAGCTCTCTCATCCCCAACAGACTTCATACTTGCCCCTCTTTCCAAAACTCTTGCATTCACCTCCAAAACAACCCCATCCATAAACAAATTAAACAACCATAAAGACATCACACACCCCTACATTCACTGAGAACCAATCACTTTCCTCTCTTCCTACACGTACACATGCCTTACATCCTCGATAAAAACTTTTCACGGCTTCTAACAACTTGCCTCCCACACCATATATTCTTAATATCTTCCACACAGCATCTCTATCACCTCTATCATATGACTTTTTCAGATCCATAAATGCTACATACAAATCCATTTGCTTTTCCAAGTATTTCTCACATACATTCTTCAAAGCAAAACACCTGATCTACACATCCTCTA
>NC_092231.1:47168258-47175758 GCF_036320965.1 Panulirus ornatus
ATGGAACCATGGAAGCGGGAGTGGATCATAGGGTGGGAGAGGGGGCGAAAATTCTGGGAGCCTTGAAGAATGTGTGGAAGTTGAGAACATTATCTCGGAAAGCAAAAATGGGTATGTTTGAAGGAATAGTGGATCCCAACAATGTTGTATGGTTGCGAGGCGTGGGCTAGTGATAGAGTTGTGCGCAGGAAGATGGATGTGCTGGAAATGAGATGTTTGAGGACAATGTGTGGTGTGAGGTGGTTTGATCGAGTAAGTAACTTAAGGGTAAGAGAGATGTGTGGAAATAAAAAGAGCGTGGTTGAGAGAGCAGAAGAGGGTGTTTTGAAATGGTTTGGGCACATGGAGAGAATGAGTGAGGAAAGATTGACGAAGAGGATATATGTGTCGGAGTTGGAGGGAACGAGGAGAAGAGGGAGACCAAATTGGAGGTGGAAAGAAAGAGTGAAAGAGATTTTGTGTGAATGGGGCCTGAACATGCAGGAGGGTGAAAGGAGGGCAAGGAATAGAGTGAATTGGAGCGATGTGGTATACCGGGGTTGACGTGCTGTAAGTGGATTGAATCAAGGCATGTGAAGCGTCTGGGGTAAACCATGGAAAGCTGTGTAGGTATGTATATTTGCGTGTGTGGGCGTATGTATATACATGTGTATGGGGGTGGGTTGGGCCATTTCTTTCGTCTGTTACCTTGCGCTACCTCGCAAACGTGGGAGACAGCGACAAAGCAAAAAAAAAAAGAATAATAATAATAATGATAATGATAATAAAAATAATAATAATTACAATAATAATAATTAATGATAATAATAATAATAATAATAATGATAATGATAAAAATTATAATAACAATAATAATATAATAATAGTAATAATAATAATAATAATAATAGTAATGATAATAATAATAATAATAATAATAATAATAATAATAATAATAATAATAATAATAATAATAATAATAATAGGGGATAGGGGATTAAGAATACTTCCCACGTATTCCCTGCGTGTCGTAGAAGGCGACTAAAAGGGGAGGGAGCGGGGGGCTGGAAATCCTCCCCTCTCGGTTTTTTTTTAATTTTCCAAAAGAAGGAACAGAGAATTGGGCCAGGTGAGGGTATTCCCTCAAAGGCCCAGTCCTCTGTTCTTAATGCTACCTCGCTAATGCGGGAAATGGCGAATAGTTTGAAAGAAAAAGAAAATAATAATAATATTAATAATAATAATAATGATAATAATGATAATGATAATAATAATGATAATAATAATAATGATAGTAATAATAATTAATAATAATAATAATAATAACAATAATAATAATAATAGTAATAATAATAATAATAATAATAATAATAATAATAATAATAATAATAATAATAATAATAATAATAATAGTAATAATAATAATAATAATAATAATAACAATAATAATAATAATAATAATGATAATAATTTTCTTTTTCTTTTTTTTTGCTTTGTCGCTGTCTCCCGCGTATGCGAGGTAGCGCAAGGAAACAGACGAAAGAAATGGCCCAACCCACCCCCATACACATATATATACATACGTCCACACACGAAAATATACATACCTACACAGCTTTCCATGGTCTACCCAAACGCTTCACATGCCTTGATTCAATCCACTGACAGCACGTCAACCCCGGTATACCACTTCGCTCCAATTCACTCTATTCCTTGCCCTCCTTTCACCCTCCTGCATGTTCAGGCCCCGATCACACAAAATCTTTTTTACTCCATCTTTCCACCTCCAATTTAGTCTCCCTCTTTTCCTTGTTCCCTCCACCTCCGACACATATATCCTCTTGGTCAATCTTTCCTCACTCATTCTCTCCATGTGCCCAAACCATTTCAAAACACCCTCTTCTGCTCTCTCAACCACGTTCTTTTAATTCCACACATCCCTCTTACCCTTACGTTACTTACTCGATCAAACCACCTCACACCACACATTGTCATCAAACATCTCATTTCCAGCACATCCATCCTCCTGCGCACAACTCTATCCATAGCCCACGCCTCGCAACCATACAACGTTGTTGGAACCACTATTCCTTCAAACATAACCATTTCTGCTTTCCGAGATAATGTTGTCGACTTCCACACATTCTTCAAGGCTCCCAGAATTTTCGCCCTCTCCCCACCCTATGATCCACTTCCGCTTCCATGGTTCCATCCGCTGCCAATCCACACCCAGATATCTAAAACACTTCACTTCCTCCAGTTTTTCTCCATTCAAACTCACCTTTCCAATTGACTTGACCCTCAACCCTACTGTACCTAATAACCTTGCTCTTATTCACATTTACTCTTAACTTTCTTCTTTCACACACTTTACCAAACTCAGTCACCAGCTTCTGCAGTTTCTCACATGAATCAGCCACCAGCGCTGTATCATCAGCGAACAGCAACTGACTCACTTCCCAAGCTCTCTCATCCCCAACAGACTTCAAACTTGCCCCTCTTTCCAAAACTCTTGAATTCACCTCCCTAACAACCCCATCCATAAACAAATTAAACAACCATGGAGACATCACACACCCCTGCCGCAAACCTACATTCACTGAGAACCAATCACTTTCCTCTCTTCCTACACGTACACATGCCTTACATCCTCGATAAAAACTTTTCACTTCTTCTAACAACTTGCCTCCCACACCATATATTCTTAATACCTTCCACAGAGCATCTCTGTCAGCTCTATCATATGCCTTCTCCAGATCCATAAATGCTACATACAAATCCATTTGCTTTTCTAAGTATTTCTCATATACATTCTTCAAAGCAAACACCTGATCCACACATCCTCTACCACTTCTGAAACCACACTGCTCTTCCCCAATCTGATGCTCTGTACATGCCTTCACCCTGTCAATCAATACCCTCCCATGTAATTTACCAGGAATACTCAACAAGCTTATACATCTGTAATTTTAGCACTCACTCTTATCCCCTTTGCCTTTGTACAATGGCACTATGCACGCATTCCGCCAATCCTCAGGCACCTCAACATGAGTCATACATACATTAAATAACCTTACCAACCAGTCAACAATACAGTCACCCCCTTTTTTAATAAATTCCACTGCAATACCATCCAAACCCGCTGCCTTGCCGGCTTTCATCTTCCGCAAATCTTTTACTACCTCTTCTCTGTTTACCAAATCATTTTCTCTAACCCTCTCACTTTGCACACCACCTCTACCAAAACACCCTATATCTGCCACTCTATCATCAAACACATTCAACAAACCTTCAAAATACTCACTCTATCTCCTTCTCACATCACCACTACTTGTTATCACCTCCCCATTTGCGCCCTTCACTGAAGTTCCCATTTGCTCCCTAGTCGTACGCACTTTATTTACCTCCTTCCAGAACATCTTTTTATTCTCCCTAAAATTTAATGATACTCTCTCACCCCAACTCTCATTTGCCCTTTTTTCACCTCTTGCACCTTTCTCTTGATCTCCTGTCTCTTTCTTTTATACGTCTCCTACTCAATTGCATTTTTTCCCTGCAAAAATCGTCCAAATGCCTCTCTCTTCTCTTTCACTAATACTCTTACTTCTTCATCCCACCACTCACTAACCTCTCTAATCACCCCACCTCCCACTCTTCTCATGCCACAAGCATCTTTTGCGCAATCCATCACTGATTCCCTAAATACATCCCATTCCTCCCCCACTCCCCTTACTTCCATTGTTCTCACCTTTTTCCATTCTGTACTCAGTCTCTCCTGGTACTTCCTCACACAAGTCTCCTTCCCAAGCTCACTTACTCTCACCACCCTCTTCACCCCAACATTCACTCTTCTTTTCTGAAAACCCATACAAATCTTCACCTTAGCCTCTACAAGATAATGATCAGACATCTCTCCAGTTGCACCTCTCAGCACATTACCATCCAAAAGTCTCTCTTTCGCGCGCCTGTCAATTAACACGTAATCCAATAACGCTCTCTGGCCATCTCTCCTACTTACATAAGTATACTTATGTATATCTCGCTTTTTAAACCAGGTATTCCCAATCATCAGTCCGTTTTCAGCACATAAATCTACAAGCTCTTCACCATTTCCATTTACAACACTGAACACTCCATGTATACCAATTATTCCCTCAACTGCCACATTACACACCTTTGCATTCAAATCACCCAACACTATAACCCGGTCTCGTGCATCAAAACCACTAACACACTCATTCAGCTGCTCCCAAAACACTTGCCTCTCATGATCTTTCTTCTCATGCCCAGGTGCATATGCACCAGTAATCACCCATCTCTCTCCATCAACTTTCAGGTTTACCCATATTAATCGAGAATATACTTTCTTACATTCTATCACATACTTCCACAACTCCTGTTTCAGGAGTACTGCTACTCCTTCCCTTCCTCTTGTCCTCTCACTAACCCCTGACTTTACTCCCAAGACCTTCCCAAACCACTCTTCCCCTTTACCCTTGAGCTTCGTTTCACTCAGAGCCAAAACATCCAGGTTCCTTTCCTCAAACATACTACCTATCTCTCCTTTTTTCACATCTTGGTTACATCCACACACATTTAGGCACCCCACTCTGAGCCTTCGAGGAGGATGAGCACTCCCCGCGTGACTCCTTCTTCTGTTTCCCATTTTAGAAAGTTAAAAAAATACAAGGAGGGGAGGATTTCTGGCCCCCCGCTCCCGTCCCCTCTAGTCGCTTTCTACGACACGCGAGGAATGCGTGGGAAGTATTCTTTCACCCCTATCCCCAGGGATAATATACATATATATATATACACATACACACATACACACACACACACACACACACACACACACACGCACATATACACACACACACTCATACATATATATACATGTGAAAAATGTAAGAAACAATTTAGAAAACTGAAACTTCTAGCTTGAAATGAAATGAAAAAAATGAATGTCACATAATGGTTCAAACTCTGGTTATGGAAAGGAAATGTTTAATTTATTTAGACAAACGTCAATTGTAGTTCTCATCAATTTAACCACTGTATCAATAAGCTTCAATGTCTAAGCTACATTTTTTCCAATTTCACTATTTTCTTGTCAAAGCACCATGTATGAAAACTATCACTCCAGTAACACAACTATAAACATTTACTTCTATATATATATATATATATATATATATATATATATATATATATATATATTCTATATATATATATATATATATATATATATATATATATATATATATATATATATATATATATATATATATATATATATATATATGTATATATTTATATAAGAGCAGCGTGGTTGAGAGAGCAGAAGAGGGTGTTTTGAAAAGGTTTGGGCACATGGCGAGAATGAGTGATGAAAGTTTGACCGAGAGGAGTCACGTGGTGAGTGCTCATTCCCCTCGTAGACTCAGGTTGGGGTGTCTAAATGTGTGTGGATGTAACCAAGATGAGAAAATAAGAGAGATAGGTAGTATGTTTGAGGAGAGGAACCTGGATGTTTTCGCTCTGAGTGAAACGAAGCTCAAGGGTAAAAGGGAAGAGTGGTTTGGGAATGTCTTGAGAGTAAAGTCAGGTGTTAGTGAGAAGACAAGAGCAAGGGAAGGAATAGCACTACTCCTGAAACAAGAGTGGTGAGAGTATGTGATAGAGTGTAAGAAAGTAAACTCTAGATTGGTATGAGTAAAACTGAAAGCGGGTGGAGAGAGATGGATGATTACTGGTGCGTATGCACCTGGGCATGAAAAGAAAGATTCTGAGAGTCAAATGTATTGGGAGCAGCTGATTGAGTGTGTTAGTTGTTTTCATGCACGAGACCGGGTTATAGAGATGGGTGATTTGAATGCAAAGGTGAGTAATGTCGCAGCTGAGGGAATAATTGGTGTACATGGGGTGTTCAGTGTTGTAAAAGGAAACGGTGAAGAGCTTGTAGATTTATGTGCTGAAAAGGGACTGATTTTTGGAAATACCTGGTTTAAAAAGAAAGATATACATAAGTATATATATGTAAGTAACAGAGATAGCCAGAGCGTTATTAGGTTACGTGTTAATTGATAGGCGCGAGAAAGAGACTTTTCGATGTTAATGTGCTGAGAGGTGCAACTGGAGAGATGTCGGATCATTATCTTGTGGAGGCGAAGGTGAAGATTTGTAGATGTTTTCAGAAAAGAAGAGAAAATGTTGGGGTGAAGAGATTGGTGAGAGTAAATGAGATTGGGAAGTAGACTTGTGTGAGGAGGTATCAGGAGAGACTGAGTACATAATGGAAAAAGTCGATAATAAAGGACGTGCGGGGAGTGGGGGAGTAATGGGAAGTTTTTACGGAAGAAGCGATGACTTGCACAAAAGATGCTTCTGGCGTGAAAAGCTAAGGAGGTGGTCAGATTAGAAAGGGTAGTATGTGGTTGGATGAAGAAGTAAGAGTATTAGTGAAAGTGAAGAGTGAGGGATTTGGACGATTTTTGCAGGGAAATAATGGAAATAACTGGAAGATGTATGAAAGAAAGAGACAGGGGGTGAAGAAAATGGTGCAAGAGGGGAAAAAGAGGGCAAATGAGAGTTGGGATGAAAGAGTGTCATTAAATTTTAGTGAGAATAAAAAGATTTTGGGATGGAGGTAAATAAAGTGCGTAAGACAAGGGAACAAATGAGAGCATCTGTGAAGGGGGCTAATAGGGAGGTGAAAACAAGTATTGTTGATGTGAGGAGGTGAATCATAGGGTTGGTGAGGGGGCGAAAGTTTTGGTTGCGTTGAAGAATGTGTGGAAGTCGAGAGCATTATCTCGGAAAGCAAAAATGGGTATGTCTGAAGGAATAGTGGTTCCAACAATGTTATATGGTTGCGAGGCGTGGGCTATGGATAGAGTAGTGCGGAGGAGGGTCGATGTGCTGGAAATGAGATGTTTGAGGACAATACGTGGTGTGAGGTGGTTTGATCGAGTAAGTAATAATAGGGTAAAAGAGATGTATGGTAATAAAAAGAGTGTGGTTGAGAGAGTAGAAAAGGGTGTTTTGAAATGTTTTGTTCACATGGAGAGAATGAGTGAGGACAGATTGACCAAGAGGATATATGTGTCAGAGGTGGTGGGAACGAGAAGTGGGAGAACATATTGTAGGTGAAAAGATGGAGTGAAAAAGATTTTGGGTGATCTGGGCCTAAACATGCAGGAGAGTGAAAGGCGTGCAAGGGATAGAGTGAATTGGAACGATGTGGTATAACGGGATCGACGTGCTGTCAATGGATTGAACCAGGGCATGTGAAGCGTCTGGGGTAAACCATGGAAAGTTCTGTGGGGCTTGGATGTTGAAAGGGAGATGTGGTTTCGGTCCATTATTACATGAAAGCTAGAGACTGAGTGTGAACGAATGTGGCCTTTGTTGTCTTTTTCTAGCGCTACCTCGCACACAAGAGGGAGAGAGGGTTGGTATTTCATGTGTGGCGAGGTGGCGATGGGAATGAATAAAGGAAGACATTAAGAATTATGTACATGT